>NW_027040451.1:194611-244349 GCF_034236695.1 Oncorhynchus nerka
AATACAACCATATATAAACACATCAATACAAAATACATATATAAACACATCCAATACAACCAATACAACCTATATAAACACATCCAATACAACCATATATAAACACATCCAATACAACCATATATAAACACATCAATACAACCATATATAAACACATCCAATACAACCATATATAAACACATCCAATACAACCATATATAAACACATCCAATACAACCATATATAAACACATCCAATACAACCATATATAAACACATCCAATACAACCATATATAAACACATCCATATATAAACACATCCATATATAAACACATCCATATATAAACACATCCAATACAACTATATATAAACACATCCAATACATCCAATACAACTATATATAAACACATCCAATACAACCAATACAACCATATATAAACACATCCAATACAACCATATATAAACACATCCAATACAACCATATATAAACACATCCAATACAACCATATATAAACACATCCAATACAACCATATATAAACACATCCAATACAACCATATATAAACACATCCAATACAACAACCAATACATCCATATATAAAACATCCAATACAACCATATATATAAACACATCCAATACAACCATATATAAACACATCAATACAACCATATATAAACACATCCAATACAACCATATATAAACACATCCAATACAACCATACAAACACATCCAATACAACCCATATATAAACACAACCAATACAACCATATATAAACACATCCAATACAACCATATAAACACATCCAATGCCATATAAACACATCCAATACTACCATATATAAACACAACCATCTATAAACACATCCAATACAACCATCTATAAACACAACCAATACAACCATATATAAACACATCCAATACAACCATATATAAACACATCCATATATAAACACATCCAATACAACCATATATAAACACATCAATACAACCAATACATATAAAACCAATACAACCATATATAAACACATCCAATACAACCATATATAAACACATCCAATACAACCAATACAACCATATATAAACACATCCAATACAACCATATATAAACACATCCAATACAACCATATATAAACACATCCAATACAACCATATATAAACACATCCAATACAACCATATATAAACACATCCAATACAACCAATACACATATATAAACACATCCATAAAAACATCCAATCCAATACAACCATATATAAACACATCCAATACAACCAATATATAAACACATCCAATACAACCATATATAAACACATCCAATACAACCATATATAAACACATCACGACCATATATAAACACATCCAATACAACATATATAAACACATCCAATACAACCATATACAACCATCCAAACACCATATATAAACAATCCAATACAACCATAAAACACATCCATATATAAAAACAACCATATATAAACACATCCATATATAAACAATCCAATACAAAATATAAACACATCCAATACAACTATATATAAACACATCAATACAACCATATATAAACACATCCAATACAACCATATATAAACACATCCAATACAACCATATATAAACACATCCAATACAACCATATATAAACACATCCAATACAACCATATATAAACACATCAATACAATATATATAAACACATCCAATACAACCATATATAAACACATCCAATACAACCAATACAATCCATATATAAACACATCAATACAACCATATATAAACACATCCTATATATAAACACATCCAATACAACCATATATAAACACATCCAATACAACCATATAAACACACAATACAACCATATGTAAACACATCCAATACAACCATATATAAACACATCCAATACAACAACCATATATAACACATCAATACAACCATATATAAACACACAATACCATATATAAACACATCCAATACAACCATATATAAACACATCCAATACAACCATATATAAACACATCCAATACAACCAATACAACCATATATAAAACATCAATATACCAATACAACCATATATAAACACATCCAATACAACCATATATAAAACATCAATACAACCATATATAAACACATCCAATACAACCATATATAAACACACATCCATATATAAACACATCCAATACAACCATATATAAACACATCCATATATACACACAATACAACCATATATAAAAACACATCCATATATAAACACATCCAATACAACCATATATAAACACATCCAATACAACCATATAAACACATCCAATACAACCATATAAACACATCCAATACAACCATATATAAAACATCCAATCCATATACAACCAATACAACCATATATAAACACATCCAATACAACCATATATAAACACATCCAATACAACCAATACAACCATATATAAACACATCCAATACAACCATATATAAACACATCCAATACAACCATATATAAACACATCCAATACAACCAATACAACCATATATAAACACATCCAATACAACCATATATAAACACATCCAATACAACCATATATAAACACATCCAATACAACCATATATAAACACATCCATATATAAACACATCCAATACAACCATATATAAACACATCCAATACAACCATATATAAACACATCCAATACAACCAATACAACCATATATAAACACATCCAATACAACCATATATAAACACATCCAATACAACCATATATAAACACATCCAATACAACCATATATAAACACATCCAATACAACCAATACAACCATATATAAACACATCCAATACAACCATATATAAACACATCCAATACAACCAATACAACCATATATAAACACATCCAATACACATCCAATACAACCATATATAAACACATCCAATACAACCATATATAAACACATCCAATACAACCATATATAAACACATCCAATACAACCATATATAAACACATCCAATACAACCATATATAAACACATCCATATATAAACACATCCAATACAACCATATATAAACACATCCAATACAACCATATATAAACACATCCAATACAACCATATATAAACACATCCATATATAAACACATCCAATACAACCATATATAAACACATCCAATACAACCATATATAAACACATCCAATACAACCATATATAAACACATCCAATACAACCAATACAACCATATATAAACACATCCAATACAACCATATATAAACACATCCAATACAACCATATATAAACACATCCAATACATCCATATATAAACACATCCAATACATCCATATATAAACACATCCATATATAAACACATCCAATACAACTATATATAAACACATCCAATACATCCAATACAACTATATATAAACACATCCAATACAACCATATATAAACACATCCAATACAACCATATATAAACACAACCAATACAACCATATATAAACACATCCAATACAACCATATATAAACACATCCAATACAACCATATATAAACACATCCAATACAACCATATATAAACACATCCAATACAACCATATATAAACACATCCAATACAACCATATATAAACACATCCAATACAACCAATACAACCATATATAAACACATCCAATACAACCATATATAAACACATCCAATACAACCATATATAAACACATCCAATACAACCATATATAAACACATCCAATACATCCATATATAAACACATCCATATATAAACACATCCAATACAACCATATATAAACACATCCAATACAACCATATATAAACACATCCAATACAACCATATATAAACACATCCAATACAACCATATATAAACACATCCAATACAACCATATATAAACACATCCAATACAACCAATACAACCATATATAAACACATCCATATATAAACACATCCAATACAACCATATATAAACACATCCAATCCATATATAAACACATCAATACAACCATATAAACACATCCAATACAACCATATATAAACACATCCAATACAACCATATATAAACACATCCAATACAACCAATACAACCATATATAAACACATCCAATACAACCATATATAAACACATCCATATATAAACACATCCAATACAACCATATATAAACACATCCAATACAACCATATATAAACACATCCAATACAACCATATATAAACACATCCAATACAACCATATATAAACACATCCAATACAACCATATATAAACACATCCAATACAACCAATACAACCATATATAAACACATCCAATACAACCATATATAAACACATCCAATACAACCATATATAAACACATCCAATACAATCCATATATAAACACATCCAATACAACCATATATAAACACATCCAATACAACCAATACATCCAATAAACACATCCATATATAAACACATCCAATACAACCAATACATCCATATATAAACACATCCATATATAAACACATCCAATACAACCATATATAAACACATCCAATACAACCATATATAAACACATCCAATACAACCAATACAACCATATATAAACACATCCAATACAACCATATATAAACACATCCAATACAACCATATATAAACACATCCAATACAACCATATATAAACACATCCATATATAAACACATCCAATACATCCATATATAAACACATCCAATACAACCATATATAAACACATCCAATACAACCATATATAAACACATCCAATACAACCAATACAATCCATATATAAACACATCCAATACAACCATATATAAACACATCCAATACAACCATATATAAACACATCCAATACAACCATATATAAACACATCCAATACAACCATATATAAACACATCCAATACAACCATATATAAACACATCCAATACAACCATCCAATATAAACACATCCAATACATCCATATATAAACACATCCAATACAATCCATATATAAACACATCCAATACAACCATATATAAACACATCCAATACAACCATATATAAACACATCCAATACAACCATATATAAACACATCCAATACAACCAATACAACCATATATAAACACATCCAATACAACCATATATAAACACATCCAATACAACCATATATAAACACATCCAATACAACCATATATAAACACATCCAATACATCCATATATAAACACATCCAATACAACCATATATAAACACATCCAATACAACCATATATAAACACATCCAATACAACCAATACAACCATATATAAACACATCCAATACAACCATATATAAACACATCCAATACATCCATATATAAACACATCCAATACATCCATATATAAACACATCCAATACAACCATATATAAACACATCCAATACCAATAAACCATATATAAACACATCCAATACAACCATATATAAACACATCCAATACAACCATATATAAACACATCCAATACAACCAATACAACCATATATAAACACATCCATATATAAACACATCCAATACAACCAATACATCCATATATAAACACATCCAATACAACCATATATAAACACATCCAATACAACCATATATAAACACATCCAATACATACAACCATATATAAACACATCCAATACAACCATATATAAACACATCCAATACAACCATATATAAACACATCCAATACAACCATATGTAAACACATCCATATATAAACACATCCAATACAACCATATATAAACACATCCAATACAACCATATATAAACACATCCAATACAACCAATACAACCATATATAAACACATCCAATACAACCATATAACACACATCCATATATAAACACATCAATACAACCATATATAAACACATCCAATACAACCATATATAAACACATCCAATACAACCATATATAAACACATCCAATATATATAAAACACAATACAACCATATATAAACACATCCAATACAACCAATACATCCATATATAAACACATCCAATACATCCATATATAAACACATCCATATATAAACACATCCAATACATCCAATACAACCATATATAAACACATCCAATACAACCATATATAAACACATCCAATACAACCATAATAAACATCCATATATAAACACATCCAAAACACATCCATATATAAACACATCCAATACAACCATATATAAACACATCCAATACAACCATATATAAACACATCCATATATACAAACCATATATAAACACATCCAATATAAACACATCCAATACAACCATATATAAACACATCCAATACAACCATATATAAAACATCCAATCCAATACAACCAATACAACCATATATAAACACATCCAATACAACCATATATAAACACATCCAACCATATATAAACACATCCAATACAACCATATATAAACACATCCAATACAACCATATATAAACACATCCAATACAACCATATATAAACACATCCAATCCATATATAAACACACAATCCATATATAAACACATCCAATACATCCATATATAAATCCAATACAACCATATATAAACAATCCAACAACCATATATAAACACATCCAATACAACCAATACAACCATATATAAACACATCCAATACAACCATATATAAACACATCCATATATAAACACATCCATATATAAACACATCCATATATAAACACATCCATATATAAACACATCCATATATAAACACATCCAATACAACCATATATAAACACATCCAATACAACCAATACATCCATATATAAACACATCCAATACAACCATATATAAACACATCCATATATAAACACATCCAATACATCCAATACAACCATATATAAACACATCCAATACAACCATATATAAACACATCCAATACAACCATATATAAACACATCCAATACAACCAATACAACCATATATAAACACATCCATATATAAACACAACCAATACAACCATATGTAAACACATCCAATACAACCATATATAAACACATCCAATGTGCAGGTGTTGACATTAAAATAACAAAGTATGTAAACACCAAATGAACAGCACTGACTGTACGTCTGGTCTCATCCTGTATGGTGGTCTAACATCCTGTATGGTGGTCTAACATCCTGTATGTTGGTCTAACATCCTGTATGTTGGTCTAACATCCTGTATGTTGGCCTAACATCCTGTATGTTGGTCTAACATCCTGTATGCTGGCCTAACATCCTGTATGCTGGTCTAACATCCTGTATGCTGGCCTAACATCCTGTATATTGGCCTAACATCCTGTATGTTGGCCTAACATCCTGTATGTTGGTCTAACATCCTGTATGCTGGCCTAACATCCTGTATGTTGGTCTAACATCCTGTATGTTGGTCTAACATCCTGTATGTTGGTCTAACGTCCTGTATGCTGGTCTAACATCCTGTATGTTGGCCTAACATCCTGTATGCTGGCGTAACATCCTGTATGCTGGCCTAACATCCTGTATGCTGGCCTAACGTCCTGTATATTGGCCTAACATCCTGTATGTTGGCCTAACATCCTGTATGCTGGCCTAACATCCTGTATATTGGCCTAACATCCTGTATATTGGCCTAACATCCTGCCTGTATGCATATTTGTTCACTTGAGATTGAAATGTAAAAATGTCAGCATATTTATTTTGTCCGGTTAAAGTAGTGATCTGCGACGGGAGACAATGTGCCCGTTGGCACTGAACACTCTCTCTCTGATGTCACGCTGGTTGCCGGGAGGCACAAACGCTTCCTGGCAACCCTGGCAAGGTGAGGCAGGTCTGATGCAGGGCCCCTCCATCACACCAGTGGATCCTCTTCTGCTGGAATGGTTGGCAGAGATAGGTAGACCTTGATCTCTTCTTCTGTGGTGGTCAGAATCTGACCCTCTTCACCTCTCTGCTGCCTTGTTGGGGCGGCAGGGTAGCCTAGTGCCTTTTTAAATGCTTGCTGGAGTGTCTGTGTCACAACTGTAGATGAGGATAGACCAGTAGCATCACTGGGTTTGACTGCTGCACACCTACTCTGTAAACAAGGGAATAGAACATGTAGTATTATTATTATTGTTATTATTGGTGTTGTTACGTTATAAATTATTATTAACACACACACACAGTCTATCTTCTGTGTTGCATTTCAGTATATGCAATGACCCCATGCACAATTGATATAAATACAAATGAGTCTTAAGACGACAGTGACAGTTATTGCAATGAGCCTAACAATTGACATACATACAGGAGTCTTGTATACGTTAGTCTATAGTGTTTCTCCTTTTGGTACACTTTACAACCAAGTCGACTGCCGGATTTTAAATGAACAAAATATGTTGGTTTGGTGACTAAACTACCTAACGTGTTATCGTCTGCAACGGTAGGCTAGGACACATTACATTTTAAACAATGTTTTTTTTTCTGATAACTAATTAACTGCATCCGCCGTGGAGCACAGTTTCATAAAATGACCATATTTCCCAGCTGCTTGCTGTCGTTTTGAAGTAATCACAAAAAACCTGGCCTTATTTTGTGCATTTTTCACCCTGCCAGCTCCTATTAGTTCTATTGAGCACCGTGGCAACAGCTCGTCTTCCGAACGTTCTATTCCCAGCTTATTGTTCTACATCACAATGCCTGCTTCACTTTCATTGGCTATGAGACCTGATCACGTTGTTGGTAGTTAATTAAAATGACTCATGGAACTATGAGGTCGTCCCATTGTTTCCTATAGGGCAAATATAGGCATGTCTGTATATTTAGCCAAATATCTCGCAATGTGTCTATTTGGTTTATTTTCAAGTCAGTCGCCAATTTAATCATGAGAATCTCCTCTTTGTAATTATGTAAGTCCGGGCAGCGAGCTTGGTTGTCATCAAATGCTAGCCCTAAAATACGTTTTGCCCTTGGAACGCTGAGCTCCCCCCATTGTTTTCCTATGGAGAGGCATGCCGGTCTATTTTGCCAAATATCTCACAATGTGTATATTCTAAACGGGCACTGTTTTAATCAGGAGAATCTCCTCTTAGTAATCATGTAAGTCTGGGCAGCGAGCTCGTTTGTCATCGATTACTAGACCAGAAATAATCAGATGTTTTAATTTCTTCCCTACTTTCTCATTACGCAGACATAAGCACAGTTGACACCATCGAGTGTTTTTTTTTTTCAGTTTCGTGAGACTAACAGATTGTAGTGGTAAAATAAAAAGGGATATAATGTTTTGTGCCGTTTAGGCGAAATGGAATTCTAAGCATCACTCCAGTCAAAACAGGCTGTGCGAACATTCCATTCCATTCATTCATACCTGCTGTCTCTATCAAGTCATATGTAGATCATACCTGCTGTCTCTATCAAGTCATATGATTATCATACCTGCTCTCTCTATCAAGTCATGTGTAGATCATACCTGCTCTCTATATCAAGTCATATGTAGGTCATACCTGCTCTCTATATCAAGTCATATGATTATCATACCTGCTCTCTATACCAAGTCATATGTAGATCATACCTGCTCTCTATACCAAGTCATATGTAGATCATACCTGCTCTCTATATCAAGTCATATGTAGGTCATACCTGCTCTCTATATCAAGTCATATGTAGGTCATACCTGCTCTCTCTATCAAGTCATATGTAGATCATACCTGCTCTCTCTATCAAGTCATATGTAGATCATACCTGCTCTCTCTATCAAGTCATATGTAGGTCATACCTGCTGTCTCTATCAAGTCATATGTAGGTCATACCTGCTGTCTCTATCAAGTCATATGTAGATCATACCTGCTCTCTATATCAAGTCATATGTAGGTCATACCTGCTCTCTCTATCAAGTCATATGTAGGTCATACCTGCTCTCTGCTGTAAAACATTTCTGTAGGAGCAAAAGAAAGGTACTTCCTTTTTAATCAGGAAAACGGCATAAGCTCCTGTCACGATAAAACGGTAAAACGATAAAGAAAATAAGAAATGTAGAAAAGAAAGAGGTTATCTGATGGTTATCCCACGAAGAAGACATTCCCTGATGTTTATCCCACGAAGAAGACATTCTCTTTCACTTTTCCTCACACTAGATGAAGTCCTGTATAGTCATTACTCTCCAAGGTGGAACAGTGTCTGTCTCACAACTTCAACACGTTTCTATAGAAGTCAGTTCTGTATATTCCATCATGTACATCTGGTGTTGTATAATCCTCCCTGTGCACATGGTGTCCTATTGGGATAATCCTTTACAAAGCCATTTCAGATCATATGAAGGTGAAAATGATTCTGTCATGTCAAGGAAGGGAGAAAAAAAACAAGGTTATATATTGACCAATAGTGAGTGACGTTTAGAATTCTAAGGTTCTATCACAAGGTTATATATTGACCAATAGTGAGTGACGTTTAGAATTCTAAGGTTCTATCTGCAAAAAAAATGACTCGGAGATAATTGGCTTACATTTCAGAACCCCCATTGATTTGAATAGTGTGAGATAGATTTCTTTTAATTTGATCTTGTATTATTTAAATTGAAAGACATGACTTGGTGTAATTAGATGAGGTGGAGAACATTGCACAGAGCAAGGCTATGTCAATAAATACACGTTGACAGAAATCCCAAGCTCTTGTCATATAATTAACGATGCACACATCAACATTCACACAGTTACAACATACAACATTCCTCCATAACTGTAAACTCTGACAGTACGGCCAAGCATTGACCGTCCCTCCCCATAGTCATCCAACATGGCTGTAGCAGCTGGACGTGTCACATGAAAGCCTGGCTATCATCATCGTTTCATTTATTCCTGTCCTCTGGTGAAGAATCCCTCTCTGACTACGCCTCTCCCTGTTGACTTGTCTGGCGCTGGCAGGTAGGGGTGTTATAGCTCATCCTGTGAGCTCAATGAAGTTCAGTGTAATGGCTGTTGCTTTTACCGGAGGCTCCCTGTGGGCCGGCTTAAATCGGCACTCTGAGATTCTTCATGACGGACGTGTTAGAGGCATATGCCTGTCCACAGCTGTAACTCCTGTATCTAACTCTCTGTGTTGCTTTCAATGGCTGTCCTTCACTCAAGTTGTGCTTAACTATGACTAGATTACATGAGCTGATTTAAGTAGCAGTAGTACTGGTGGTAGTAGTAGTAGTACTGGTGGTAGTAGTAGTAGTAGTACTGGTGGTAGTAGTAGTAGTACTGGTGGTAGTGTAGTAGTAATACTAGTACTGGTGGAAGTGTAGTAGTAGTAGTAGTAGTAGCAGTAGTACTGGTGGTAGTAGTAGTAGTAGTAGTAGTAGTGGTGGTAGTAGTAGTAGTAGTAGTAGTGGTAGTAGTAGTAGTAGTAGTAGTGGTGGTAGTAGTAGTAGTAGTACTGGTAGTAGTAGTAGTAGTAGTAGTAGTAGTAGTACTGGTGGTAGTAGTAGTAGCAGCAGTAGCAGCAGTAGTAGTAGTAGTACTGGTGGGCAGTAGTAGTAGCAGTAGTACTGGTGGTGGTAGTAGTAGTAGTACTGGTGGTAGTAGTAGTAGTAGTAGTAGTAGTAGTAGTAGTAGTAGTAGCAGCTGGCAGTAGTAGTAGTAGTGGTAGGTAGTAGCAGCAGCAGTAGCAGCAGCAGTAGCAGCAGCAGCAGCAGCAGCATGGTAGTAGTAGCAGCAGCAGCAGCAGTAGTACTGGTGGCAGCAGTAGTGCAGTAGCAGCAGCAGTAGCAGTACTGGTGGCAGTAGCAGTAGTAGTAGTAGTAGCAGTAGTACTGGTGGCAGTAGTAGTAGTAGTAGTACTGGTAGGAGTAGTAGTACTGGTAGTAGTGGTGGTAGTAGTAGTAGTGTTATTAGTAGTGGTAGTAGTAGTAGTATTAGTAGTAGTAGTAGTGCTTAGTATTGGGTAGTAGTAGTAGTAGTAGTGTTATTTGTAGTAGTAGTGGTAGTGTGTAGTAGTAGTATTAGTAGTAGTAGTAGTAGTAGTAGTGTACTGGTAGTAGTAGTGTAGTAGTAGTAGTAGTAGTAGTAGCTGTAGTGGCAGTGGTAGTAGTAGTAGTAGTGTTAATAATAGTAGTAGTAGTGTTTGTAGTAGTAGTAGTGGTGGTATTATTAGTAGTAGTAGTGTTAGTAGTATTGGTGGTGTTAGTGGTATTATTAGTAGTAGTAGTAGTTAGTGGTGTTATTATTATTATTATCATTATTATTATTAGTAGTAGTAGTAGTAGTAGTAGTAGTAGTAGTGTTAGCAGTAGTAGTGCTATTAGTAGTAGTAGTAGTAGTAGTAGTAGTAGTAGTAGTGTAGTGTTAGTAGTAGTAGTGGTAGTAGTAGTAGTAGTAGTAGTAGTAGTGGTAGTGTTAGTAGTAGTAGTGTTAGTAGTATTAGTGGTGTTATTATTATTATTAGTAGTAGTAGTGTAGTAGTATCAGTGGTGGTAGTAGTAGTAGTCGTATCAGTGGTGTTATTATAATTATTATTATTAGTAGTAGTAGTGTTAGCAGTAGTAGTGCTATTAGTAGTAGTAGCAGAAGTAGTAGTGTGTAGTAGTGCTATTAGTAGTAGTAGTAGTGTTAGTAGTGGTAGTAGTAGTAGTGGTAGTGGTAGTAGTAGTAGTATTAGTAGTAGTAGTAGTGTTATTAGTATTGGTAGTAGTGGTGGTAGTAGTAGTAGTGTTATTAGTAGTAGTGGTAGTAGTAGTAGTAATACTAGTAGTAGTGGTAGTAGTAGTTAGTAGTAGTTGTTAGTATTAGTAGCAGTAGTAGTTAGTAGCAGGAGTAGTTAGTAGTAGTAGTAGTAGTAGTAGTAGTAGTTAGTAGCAGTAGTAGTAGTTAGTAGTAGTAGTTAGTAGCAGTAGTAGTTAGTATTAGTAGTAGTAGTTAGTAGCAGGACTAGTTAGTAGCAGTAGTAGAAGTTTGTAGCAGTAGTAGTAGTAGTAGTAGTTAGTAGTAGTGGTGGTAGTAGTTAGTATCAGTAGTAGTAGACGTTAGTAGCAGTAGTAGCAGTAGTAATAGTAGTTTATGGATCCTATCTTGATGTTAATCTTCCTTCAAACTTTCCTCTCATCTAATTGGAGGACAAATAACAATGTGCCGTCCTAATTGGACCCCTAGTCCCTATCTAGTGCACTACTTTTGTCCAAGGCCCATAGGGGTCTCTGATCAAATGTAGTGCACTAGATAGGGTAGTGTCCCGCACTCTATTCTCTAAGTAACAACCTAATTACAGTAGACTAGGAGCTGAATAAATCACACAGAAAGGTGGTTATCTACCACAAAGACTTGATGGATTAATACTCGGCTCGGTGAGTGTGTCATCTAGTCGTAATAACAGAGCTGTCGTTACTGTTAAAACACTAACACACTCTCCATTACACTGATCTCCCTTCGCAGTATGGTTAATGAATTAGGATCGTGTTCAGTTTGAATGTTTTAATCATATTTCAATAATTCATGTCTAAAGCTATTACGTCTTTAATTCATTGGGTAGTCCGTTTTCATTTATCTAACTAAAGAAAGTGGAGTTAATTGGTCTTTTGGCTGTTTCAATTGCTTAGTCTGGAAGTAGAATGTATTAGTTTATTCATGTGTTGTTCCTAACTTTTTGTATTGAACAAAATATATCTAGGGGACTTTTTAAATCATAAATCATGCTCTCCACTGACCCCACGCACTCCTGCTTAAACCCATCTCTCTCTCTCTCTCTCTCTCTCTCTCTCTCTGTATCTTTGCTCCATCCATCTATCTTTGCTCCACCCCCTTTACCACATGTTGTGTTACTTAACCGATCTATCCTCTGGCTAAGTAACGATATGATCCTGTGGAATAATGAATCATGTGCATCATAATAAAGATTACATTATTTCACTAGGCAATGTACCCAAATGTGATGCCCTCTGTGCAAAGGATTTATTCATTCCTCATTAATATATTCTGAAAGATTCAGTTCCAAACAGACTGAGAAGGACAAAAGTCCTCATAGACCATAAAGGAAGTCCTCATAGACCATAAAGGAAGTCCTCATAGACCACAAAGGAAGTCCTCATAGACCACAAAGGAAGTCCTCATAGACCACAAAGGTAGTCCTCATAGACCACAAAGGAAGTCCTCATAGACCACAAAGGAAGTCCTCATAGACCATAAAGGAAGTCCTCATAAACCACAAAGGAAGTCCTTATAGACCACAAAGGAAGTCCTTATAGACAACATAGGAAGTCCTCATAAACCACAAAGGAAGTCCTTATAGACCACAAAGGAAGTCCTTATAGACAACATAGGAAGTCCTCATAAACCACAAAGGAAGTCCTCATAAACCACAAAGGAAGTCCTCATAAACCACAAAGGAAGTCCTCATAGACCATAAAGGAAGTCCTCATAAACCACAAAGGAAGTCCTCATAGACCATAAAGGAAGTCCTCATAGACCATAAAGGAAGTCCTCCTAGACCACAAAGGAAGTCCTCATAGACCACAAAGGAAGTCCTCATAGACCATAAAGGAAGTCCTCCTAGACCACAAAGGAAGTCCTCATAAACCACAAAGGAAGTCCTCATAAACCACACAGCTTACAGGTGCATGTCTCTGTGAGGAAAATAGCCAATTCCCCTAACAGGTATTCAACAGGAATGGGAGTAGATGATGAAGTGATCCATCCCCAGTCAGGCAGCTCTGCTCAGAGAAATCCATCCGTCTGGTTCTCTGTTGGAGGCCTTCTCTCCTGTAGTTATCTAGTAATGATTCCTGGGCAACGATTCTATTCCATAACCATGTATGTGGCCCGAATGGGACCTTACATTCCCTCTATAGTGCACTAGTCTTGACCAGGGCCCATAGGGTAGCGCACTAAATAGGGAATCAGGTGCCATTTGGGACACAGACCCATGTGATATGGCAACAGACCCAGGTCCTGTAGGTCAGTTAGACAACACATGTAGCAGTCATTCACCCTCTGGGGAATATAATGACTTTATCCATCAAGTCCAAAGACTTTAGAGACGATTGACTGGTTTAGGAAACAAATCTGGATTTTCTTCAAGTATTTGTTCGTTTTTATTTATTTATTTGTGCTTTAAATCAATTGTAAAAGTCCCAACCATCTTCATTTGACAATAACACCGGACCCAAACCGGATGCGCGTCATCGTGTGCAAATAGATGTTGTCCTCCCACAACAAACACGAAAAGGAAGTCCTCATAAACCACAAAGGAAGTCCTCATAAACCACAAAGGAAGTCCTCATAGACCATAAAGGAAGTCCTCATAAACCACAAAGGAAGTCCTCATAAACCACAAAGGAAGTCCTCATAGACAACAAAGGAAGTCCTCATAAGTCCTCCCACAACAAACACGAAAAGGAAGTCCTCATAAACCACAAAGGAAGTCCTCATAGACAACAAAGGAAGTCCTCATAAGTCCTCCCACATCAAACACGAAAAGGAAGTCCTCATAAACCACAAAGGAAGTCCTCATAGACAACAAAGGAAGTCCTCATAAACCACAAAGGAAGTCCTCATAAACCACAAAGGAAGTCCTCATAGACCATAAAGGAAGTCCTCATAAACCACAAAAGAAGTCCTCATAGACAACAAAGGAAGTCCTCATAGACCACAAAGGAAGTCCTCATAAGTCCTCCCACATCAAACGCGAAAAGGAAGTCCTCATAAACCACAAAGGAAGTCCTCATAGACCACAAAGGAAGTCCTCATAAGTCCTCCCACATCAAACGTGAAAAGGAAGTCCTCATAAACAACAAAAGAAGTCCTCATAGACAACAATGGAAGTCCTCATAAACCACAAAGGAAGTCCTCATAAGTCCTCCCACATCAAACGCGAAAAGGAAGTCCTCATAAACCACAAAGGAAGTCCTCATAAACCACAAAGGAAGTCCTCATAAACCACAAAGGAAGTCCTCATAAGTCCTCCCACATCAAACGCGAAAAGGAAGTCCTCATAAACCACAAAGGAAGTCCTCATAGACAACAAACATCCGTCTGGTTCTCTGTTGGAGGCCTTCTCTCCAAATAGATTTTGTCCTCCCACATCAAACGCGAAAAGGAAGTCCTCATAAGTCCTCCCACATCAAATGCGAAAAGGAAGTCCTCATAAGTCCTCCCACATCAAACGCGAAAAGGAAGTCCTCATAAGTCCTCCCACATCAAACGTGAAAAGGAAGTCCTCATAAGTCCTCCCACATCAAACACGAAAGGAAGTCCTCATGAAGTCCTCCCACAACAAACATAGACCAAAAGGAAGTCCTCATAAACCACAAAGGAAGTCCTCATAAACAACAAAGGAAGTCCTCATAGACCACAAAGGAAGTCCTCATAAAAACAAAGGAAGTCCTCATAAACACAAAGGAAGTCCTCATAGACCACAAAGGAAGTCCTCATAAGTCCTCCCACATCAAACAAAGGAAGTCCTCATAAACATAGACAACAAAGGAAGTCCTCATAAACCACAAAGGAAGTCCTCATAAGTCCTCCCACATCAAACGTGAAAAGGAAGTCCTCATAAACAACAAAGGAAGTCCTCATAGACATAAAACAAAGGAAGTCCTCATAAACCACAAAGGAAGTCCTCATAAGTCCTCCCACATCAATCGAAAGTCCTCATAAACCACAAAGGAAGTCCTCATAAACCACAAAGGAAGTCCTCATAAACAACAAAGGAAGTCCTCATCCTCATAAAGTCCTCACAAAGGAAGTCCTCATAAACCAAAGGAAGTCCTCAAAGGAAGTCCTCATAGACCATAAAGGAAGTCCCATAAACCACAAAGGAAGTCCTCATAGACCATAAAGGAAGTCCTCATAGACCACAAAGGAAGTCCTCATAAGTCCTCCACATCACAAAGGAAGTCCTCATAGACCACAAAGGAAGTCCTCATAAGTCCTCCCCATCAAACGCGAATTCCATAAAGTCACCGAAACCTTACAAAGGAAGTGCCTCAGGAAAACCACAAAGGAAGTCCTCATAGACCAAAAGGAAGTCCTCATAAGTCCTCCCACATCAAACGCGAAAAGGAAGTCCTCATAAACCACAAAGGAAGTCCTCATAAACAACAAAGGAAGTCCTCATAAACCCAAAGGAAGTCCTCATAAGTCCTCCCACATCAAAACGAAAAGGAAGTCCTCATAAACCACAAAGGAAGTCCTCATAGTCCTCCCACATCAAACACGAAAAGGAAAAGTCCTCATCCAAAGGAAGTCCTCATAAGGAACTCCTCATAAACCACAAAGGAAGTCCTCTAAACCACAAAGTCCTCATAACCATAAAGGAAGTCCTGTAAACCACAAAGGAAGTCCTCATAAACCACAAAAAGTCCTCACAAAGTCCTCATAAGTCCTCCCACATCAAAACGAAAAGGAAGTCCTCATAAACCACAAAGGAAGTCCTCATAAACCACAAGAAGTCCTCAACAAACATCCGTCCTCATAGACCAAAGTCCTCATAAAGTTGGAAAGTCCTCATAGCAACTCCTCATAGACCAAAAGGAAGTCCTTAAGTCCTCCCACATCGAAAAGGAAGTCCTCATAAACCACGAGTCCTCATAGACCAGTAAGTCCTCCCACATCAAGCGTGAAAGTCCTCATCAAAGGAAGTCCTCATAGACAACAAAGGAATCCTCATAAACCACAAAGCATTAAGTCTCATAAGTCCTCCCATCAAACGCGAAAAGGAAGTCCTCATAAACACATGGCAAGTCCTCATAAACCACAAAGTCCTCATAAACCACAAAGGAAGTCCTCATAATCCTTGTCCTCATAAACCACAAAGGAAGTCCTAGCAAACATCCGTCTGGTTCTAGCCTTCTCTCCAAATAATTTTGTCCTCCCAATAAAAAGGAGATAAGTCCTCCCACATCAAAATGCACAAAGAAGTCCTCATAAGTCCTCCCACATCAATTAAGTCCACATAAAACAGTCAACCAAATCATTTCTATAAGTCCTCCCACATCAAACGACTTATAAAAGGAAGTCCTCATAAGTCCTCCCACATCAAAGGTCCTCATAAGTCCTCCCACTTCAAGGAAAAGGAAGTCTATGGATTTTTGTCCTCC
This sequence comes from Oncorhynchus nerka, assembly GCF_034236695.1. Taxonomy (NCBI): domain Eukaryota; kingdom Metazoa; phylum Chordata; class Actinopteri; order Salmoniformes; family Salmonidae; genus Oncorhynchus; species Oncorhynchus nerka. The sequence goes on from NW_027040451.1 coordinate 212,554, forward strand.
CACATTGGAAGTCCTCATAAGTCCTCCCACATCAAGGAAAAGGAAGTCCTCATAAGTCCTCCCACATCAAACGTGAAAAGGAAGTCCTCATAAGTCCTCCCACATCAACGCGAAGGAAGTCCTCTAAGTCCTCCCACATCAAACGTGAAAAGGAAGTCCTCATAAGTCCTCCCCATCAAAAAAGGAAGTCCTCATAAGTCCTTCGTGTTTGAAAAAATGTTTAAGTCCTCCCACATTATTTTGAGATGTTTTTAGGAGTTTTCCCATCAACCCTCATAAGTCCTCCCACATCAAACGTGAAAAAACAATGTCGCAGAAACGAGTCCTCATAAACCACAAAAAGTCCTCATAGACAACAAACATCCGTCTGGTTCTCAGGCCTTCTCTCCAAATAGATTTTGTCCTCCACATCCTCACCACTTGAAATATCAAAACAAATGTATCAAAGGTGGAAAAGCATTAAACATTCATGGCAATTTAGCTAGCCAGCTTGCAGTTCTCAAATTTGTCCTATTTAGCTAGCTTGCTGTTGCTAGCTAATTTTCCTGGAATATAAATGTTTAGTTGTTATTTTACCTGAAATCAAGTTCCTCCGACAATTAATGAATAAAACAGTCAACCAAATATTTCTAGTCATCTCTCCCCTTCCAGGCTTTTTCTTCTTCGGACTGGCGATTGGAATCTAACTTTCATAGGTGAATTACTAATTCTGTCTATCAAAACCTCCCTATACCTCCTAAATGGGTGCTATTTCGGTTTTAAATGTTTGTTACATTATTTTGAGATGTTTTTAGGATTTTCCCATCAACCCTCATGCCACAAAACAATGAAACGATTCCCAAATTAATTTATTTGACAATTGTCAATGTCAAAAGATCATCTATTTATGAGCCAGGTGTTGTACAAAGTTTAATGTCTTCTTCCTGCTTGAATGATATCTGCTTCATTTGACTGACTTCCAATTCAATTTCGAGGTAAATGTTATAATTCAGATTTGACTTGATGTAAATAAATGACTTGACGACGACAAAGATACTTGACTGACAATGTTTCGACAAAGATACTTGACTGACAATGTTTCGACAAAGAAACTGACAATACAAAAGATTGACTGACAATGTTTCGACAAAGATATTTGACTGACAATGTTTCGACAAAGATACTTGAATGACAATGATAAAGAAAATTCTGCAGAAACTCTGACTGTATTTTGAGATAACTTACATGCTCTGAATATAAATATATTTTTGCTCACTCGATTACATTTATTTTTGAAAAATAAACACTGAAACAACTGTATAATGCGCCCTCCTTCTTCAAGAAATTGTCCATACAGACAAGCTTTGTTGTATAATGCCTGAGTCAGCTTGTTGTCTATGTAACGGAGCCATCCTAGCTCTTGTATCAGGTGTGTTCAAGATGTCACCCTACATAGTGAACAGTTATTTAACAATAAGAAACCAGATCCACAATAAATCTACATTTCCATAAGGCTTTCATTCTTCACAGCTCCAAAGTGGCACAGCGGTTTAAGGTACTGCATCACAGTGCAAGAGGCGTCTCTGCTTCAAATCCAGGCTGCATCACATCTGGCTTGATCTGGGATTCCCATACGGTGGGGCACAATTGGCCCAGTGTCGTCCGTCTGTGTTTTGGCCGGGGGATGGCCGTCATTGTAAATAAGAATTTGTTCTTAACTGACTTGCCTAGTTAAATACAAAATAAATACATTTTGACATTTTTTTAAAATTGGGCTGGAAGTTAAAATATAAGAGGCATTAATTGTGGTTAGTTCTAAAGTCAATCTCCTTCTTTAGGGCTCGTAGTTCGCCTCGTGAAATCAGCTGTAGAGGTGGGTGTCATCAGTCATGAAATACGGTTATTCTCATCAGATATTAGCTTTATTAGGTGAAATACAGTTATTCTCATCAGATATTAGCTTTATTAGGTGAAATAAGGTTATTCTCATCAGATATTTGCTTTATCAGGTGAAATACGGTTATTCTCAGCCTTGTTCCCTCTTCTAGCAGTAATCAGTGTCTCTCAGTCTGTTTGACTCTTCTCCTCCCCGTCCGGCAGGGTAGCCTAGTGGTTAGAGTGGTGGACTAGCAACCGCAAGGTTGCAAGTTCAAACCCCTGAGCTGACAAGGTACAAATCTGTCGTTCTACCCTGAACAGGCAGTTAACCCACTGTTCCTAAGTTGTCATTGAAAATAAGAATTTGTTCTTAACTGACTTGCCTAGTTAAATAAAGGTAAAACATATAAATGAATAAATAAAAATGCAGATGATGTTCTGGGTTAATCACAGCCACCTTGTTTTGAGGTCTCCGCGTACCCTTTCCTCCTCAGCTGTCCATAATTCTAGTTGTGTTATGTGTCAGGTTTTTAATAGTCCTGTTAAGCCTTGCCCAACGAGGCTGGACTTGATTTGTTGGTTCCCAGGACTACAGGCTCATTGATTTCATAGGCTGTGAGGAATCATTAATGCCCTGCTTCTCAAGCCCTTTAAACAGGATAATAGAACACACTCTGTGGAAGGTAAATTTAAAAAAAGCTCTTCTGAGCAGAGGACAAACACTCTTCTTTTTCTTCTGTCCCTCATTTCTCTCTTTAAACTGGGATATAATAAATGTTTGGTTACAGTCCAGACTCCGGGACCTTTAGACTCTTCGGGTCAACAAAGCTCCAATTAAAACAGAGCTGTGGGTAAACAGAGCTCCAATTAAAACAGATTGTGGGTAAACAGAGCTCCAATTAAAACAGCATTGTGGGTAAACAAAGCTCCAATTAAAACAGCATTGTGGGTAAACAGAGCTCCAATTAAAACAGAGCTGTGGGTAAACAGAGCTCCAATTAAAACAGCATTGTGGGTAAACAGAGCTCCAATTAAAACAGCATTGTGGGTAAACAGAGCTCCAATTAAAACAGCATTGTGGGTAAACAGAGCTCCAATTAAAACAGCATTGTGGGTAAACAGAGCTCCAATTAAAACAGCATTGTGGGTAAACAGAGCTCCAATTAAAACAGCATTGTGGGTAAACAGAGCTCCAATTAAAACAGCATTGTGGGTAAACAGAGCTCCAATTAAAACAGCATTGTGGGTAAACAGAGCTCCAATTAAAACAGAATTGTGGGTAAACAGAGCTCCAATTAAAACAGCATTGTGGGTAAACAGAGCTCCAATTAAAACAGCATTGTGGGTAAACAGAGCTCCAATTAAAACAGCATTGTGGGTAAACAAAGCTCCAATTAAAACAGCATTGTGGGTAAACAGAGCTCCAATTAAAACAGAATTGTGGGTAAACAGAGCTCCAATTAAAACAGCATTGTGGGTAAACAAAGCTCCAATTAAAACAGCATTGTGGGTAAACAGAGCTCCAATTAAAATAGCATTGGGGGTAAACATAGCTCCATTCCAGAAATGATTATTATGCAGTCGATGGGCTTTCTCTCTCTCATTACAACGTTACTACCTACCGATCCATCCCCGGCACCTCTATTGCTCTCAGCTCTCACCCAGCGTTCATTTACATAAAATAATTTTAAAAAACGTTATTTAACTAGGCAAGTCAGTTAAGAACAAATTGTTATTTAGGGGCGGCAGGGTAGCCTAGTGGTTAGAGTGTAGGGACGGCAGGTAGCCTAGTGGTTAGAGTGTAGGGACGGCAGGTAGCCTAGTGGTTAGAGTGTAGGGACGGCAGGTAGCCTAGTGGTTAGAGTGTTGGACTAGTAACTGGAAGGTTGCAATTTCAAACCTCTGAGCTGACAAGGTACAAATCTGTTGTTCTGCCCCTGAACAGGCAGTTAACCCACTGTTCCTAGGCCCTCATTGAAAATAAGAATTTGTTCTTAACTGACTTGCCTGGTTAAATAAAGGTAAAAATAAACAATTAATAATGTTTAATCTTTGTCATGTCGCCTTGAACCTGTCCACAGAGCACCTTGCTGCTCTGGGTTCTCTCCCCTCCCACCATGCTGCTCTCTCTCCTGTCCCCCTCCTATCGGGGAACAGTGGGTTTGACTGCCTGTTCAGGGGCAGAATGACAGACTTTTTACCTTGTCAGCTCGGGGATTCGATCCAGCAACCTTTTGGTTGTTGGCCCACTGCTCTAACCGCTAGGATACCTGCCACCCCCCCACTGTAATGAGAGGACGGGAGACAGATGCTGGAATCACATGCTAAAATAATCCCTGTATTAACAGGAGAGTTATGAGAGGACGGGAGACAGATGCTGGAATCACATGCTAAAATAATCTGTGTATTAACAGGAGAGTTATGAGAGGACGGGAGACAGATGCTGGAATCACATGCTAAAATAATCTCTGTATTAACAGGAGAGTTATGAGAGGACGGAGACAGATGCTGGAATCACATGCTAAAATAATCTGTGTATTAACAGGAGAGTTATGAGAGGACGGGAGACAGTTGCTGGAATCACATGCTAAAATAATCCCTGTATCAACAGGAGAGTAAATAAATAAACCAGTATAGAGCTGTAAAATACACGTTGTGTTGAAACCCACAGCGAGTAACTAGAGTAAAACACACACGTGAACAAGTTGAGAGACCAACCTCCAACCTCTATTTAACCAGGCAAGTCAGTTTGGAACAAATTCTTATTTTCAATGACGGTCTAGGAGCAGTGGGTTAAACTGCCTGTTCAGAGGCAGAACAACAGATTTGTATCTTCTCAGCTCAGGGGTTTGAACTTGCAACCTTCACGGTTACTAGTCCAACACTCTAACCACTAGGCTACCCTGCCACCCCTACACTCTAACCACTAGGCTACCCTGCCACCTCTACACTCTAACCACTAGGCTACCCTGCCACCTCTACACTCTAACCACTAGGCTACCCTATCGCCCCTACACTCTAACCACTAGGCTACCCTGCCACCTCTACACTCTAACCACTAGGCTACTCTGCCGTCCCTACACTCTAACCACTAGGCTACCCTGCCACATCTACACTCTAACCACTAGGCTACCCTGCCACCCCTACACTCTAACCACTAGGCTACCCTGCCACATCTACACTCTAACCACTAGGCTACCCTGCCGCCTCTACACTCTAACCACTAGGCTACCCTGCCACCTCTACACTCTAACCACTAGGCTACCCTGCCACCTCTACACTCTAACCACTAGGCTACCCTGCCACCTCTACACTCTAACCACTAGGCTACCCTGCCGTCCCTACACTCTAACCACTAGGCTACCTGCCCTCCCTACACTCTAACCACTAGGCTACCTGCCGTCCCTACACTCTAACCACTAGGCTACCATGCCACCTCTACATTCTAACCACTAGGCTACCCTGTCACTCCTACACTCTAACCACTAGGCTACCCTGCCATCCCTACACTCTAACCACTAGGCTACCCTGCCGTCCCTACACTCTAACCACTAGGCTACCCTGCCACCCTACACTCTAACCACTAGGCTACCCTGCCACCTCTACACTCTAACCACTAGGCTACCCTGCCGTCCCTAACCACTCTAACCACTAACCAGGCTACCATGCCGTCCTACACTCTAACCACTAGGCTACCCTGCAGTCCCTACACTCTAACCACTAGGCTACCTGCCGTCCCTACACTCTAACCACTAGGCTACCTGCCGTCCCTACACTCTAACCACTAGGCTACCCTGCCGTTCCTACACTCTAACCACTAGGCTACCCTGCAGTCCCTACACTCTAACAACTAGGCTACCCTGCCACCTCTACACTCTAACCACTAGGCTACCTGCCGTCCCTACACTCTAACCACTAGGCTACCCTGCCGTCCCTACACTCTAACCACTAGGCTACCCTGCCACCTTTACACTCTAACCACTAGGCTACCCTGCCGTCCCTACACTCTAACCACTAGGCTACCTGCCGTCCCTACACTCTAACCACTAGTCTACCTGCCGTCCCTACACTCTAACCACTAGGCTACCCTGCCGTCCCTACACTCTAACCACTAGGCTACCTGCCGTCCCTACACTCTAACCACTAGGCTACCCTGCCGTCCCTACACTCTAACCATTAGGCTACCCTGCCACCTCTACACTCTAACCACTAGGCTAACCTGCCGTCCCTACACTCTAACCACTAGGCTACCCTGCAGTCTCTACACTCTAACCACTAGGCTACCCTGCCTTCCTACACTCTAACCACTAGGCTACCCTGCAGTCTCTACACTCTAACCACTAGGCTACCTGCCGTCCCTACACTCTAACCACTAGGCTACCCTGCCGTCCCTACACTCTAACCATTAGGCTACCCTGCCTTCCCTACACTCTAACCACTAGGCTACCCTGCCGTCCCTACACTCTAACCACTAGGCTACCTGCCCTCCCTACACTCTAACCACTAGGCTACCTGCCGTCCCTACACTCTAACCACTAGGCTACCATGCCACCTCTACATTCTAACCACTAGGCTACCCTGTCACTCCTACACTCTAACAACTAGGCTACCCTGCCGTCCCTACACTCTAACCACTAGGCTACCTGCCATCCCTACACTCTAACCACTAGGCTACCCTGCCACCTCTACACTCTAACCACTAGGCTACCCTGCCGTCCCTACACTCTAACCACTAGGCTACCCTGCCTCTACACTCTAACCACTAGGCTCCCCTGCCACCTCTACACTCTAACCACTAGGCTACCTGCCGTCCCTACACTCTAACCACTAGGCTACCATGCCGTCCCTACACTCTAACCACTAGGCTACCCTGCCGTCCCTACACTCTAACCACTAGGCTACCCTGCCGTCCCTACACTCTAACCACTAGGCTACCTGCCGTCCCTACACTCTAACCACTAGGCTACCTGCCATCCCTACACTCTAACCACTAGGCTACCCTGCCAGTCCCTACACTCTAACAACTAGGCTACCCTGCCACCTCTACACTCTAACCACTAGGCTACCTGCCGTCCCTACACTCTAACCACTAGGCTACCCTGCCGTCCCTACACTCTAACCACTAGGCTACCCTGCCACCTTTACACTCTAACCACTAGGCTACCCTGCCGCCCCTACACTCTAACCACTAGGCTACCTGCCGTCCCTACACTCTAACCACTAGGCTACCTGCCGTCCCTACACTCTAACCACTAGGCTACCCTGCCGTCCCTACACTCTAACCATTAGGCTACCCTGCCACCTCTACACTCTAACCACTAGGCTAACCTGCCGTCCCTACACTCTAACCACTAGGCTACCTGCCGTCCCTACACTCTAACCACTAGGCTACCCTGCCGTCCCTACACTCTAACCATTAGGCTACCTGCCGTCCCTACACTCTAACCACTAGGCTACCCTGCCGTCCCTACACTCTAACCATTAGGCTACCCTGCCATCCCTACACTCTAACCACTAGGCTACCCTGCCGTCCCTACACTCTAACCATTAGGCTACCTGCAGTCCCTACACTCTAACCACTAGGCTACCTGCCGTCCCTACACTCTAACCACTAGGCTACCCTGCCGTCCCTACACTCTAACCACTAGGCTACCTGCCGTCCCTACACTCTAACCACTAGGCTACCTGCCGTCCCTACACTCTAACCACTAGGCTACCCTGCCGTCCCTACACTCTAACCACTAGGCTACCCTGCCGTCCCTACACTCTAACCACTAGGCTACCTGCCGTCCCTACACTCTAACCACTAGGCTACCTGCCGTCCCTACACTCTAACCACTAGGCTACCTGCCGTCCCTACACTCTAACCACTAGGCTACCCTGCCACCCTACACTCTAACCACTAGGCTACCCTGCCACCCCTACACTCTAACCACTAGGCTACCCTGCCTTCCTACACTCTAACCACTAGGCTACCCTGCCTTCCTACACTCTAACCACTAGGCTACCCTGCCTTCCTACACTCTAACCACTAGGCTACCCTGCCTTCCTACACTCTAACCACTAGGCTACCCTGCAGTCTCTACACTCTAACCACTAGGCTACCTGCCGTCCCTACACTCTAACCACTAGGCTACCTGCCGTCCCTACACTCTAACCACTAGGCTACCTGCCGTCCCTACACTCTAACCACTAGGCTACCTGCCGTCCCTACACTCTAACCACTAGGCTACCCTGCCACCCCTACACTCTAACCACTAGGCTACCTGCCGTCCCTACACTCTAACCACTAGGCTACCCTGCCGTCCCTACACTCTAACCACTAGGCTACCCTGCCGTCCCTACACTCTAACCACTAGGCTACCTGCCGTCCCTACACTCTAACCACTAGGCTACCTGCCGTCCCTACACTCTAACCACTAGGCTACCTGCCGTCCCTACACTCTAACCACTAGGCTACCCTGCCGTCCCTACACTCTAACCACTAGGCTACCTGCCGTCCCTACACTCTAACCACTAGGCTACCCTGCCACCTCTACACTCTAACCACTAGGCTACCCTGCCGTCCCTACACTCTAACCACTAGGCTACCTGCCGTCCCTACACTCTAACCACTAGGCTACCCTGCAGTCTCTACACTCTAACCACTAGGCTACCCTGCCGTCCCTACACTCTAACCACTAGGCTACCTGCCGTCCCTACACTCTAACCACTAGGCTACCCTGCCTTCCCTACACTCTAACCACTAGGCTACCTGCCGTCCCTACACTCTAACCACTAGGCTACCTGCCGTCCCTACACTCTAACCACTAGGCTACCTGCCGTCCCTACACTCTAACCACTAGGCTACCCTGCCGTCCCTACACTCTAACCACTAGGCTACCCTGCCTTCCCTACACTCTAACCACTAGACTACCCTGCCTTCCCTACACTCTAACCACTAGGCTACCTGCCGTCCCTACACTCTAACCACTAGGCTACCTGCCGTCCCTACACTCTAACCACTAGGCTACCCTGCCACCCCTACACTCTAACCACTAGGCTACCTGCCGTCCCTACACTCTAACCACTAGGCTACCTGCCGTCCCTACACTCTAACCACTAGGCTACCTGCCGTCCCTACACTCTAACCACTAGGCTACCCTGCCACCTCTACACTCTAACCACTAGGCTACCCTGCCGTTCCTACACTCTAACCACTAGGCTACCCTGCCACCTCTACACTCTAACCACTAGGCTACCCTGCCACCTCTACACTCTAACCACTAGGCTACCCTGCCACCTCTACACTCTAACCACTAGGCTACCCTGCCACCTCTACACTCTAACCACTAGGCTACCCTGCCGTCCCTACACTCTAACCACTAGGCTACCTGCCGTCCCTACACTCTAACCACTAGGCTACCTGCCGTTCCTACACTCTAACCACTAGGCTACCCTGCCACCCCTACACTCTAACCACTAGGCTACCTGCCGTCCCTACACTCTAACCACTAGGCTACCCTGCCACCTCTACACTCTAACCACTAGGCTACCCTGCCGTTCCTACACTCTAACCACTAGGCTACCCTGCCACCCCTACACTCTAACCACTAGGCTACCTGCCGTCCCTACACTCTAACCACTAGGCTACCCTGCCACCTCTACACTCTAACCACTAGGCTACCTGCCGTCCCTACACTCTAACCACTAGGCTACCCTGCCGTTCCTACACTCTAACCACTAGGCTACCCTGCCACCCCTACACTCTAACCACTAGGCTACCTGCCGTCCCTACACTCTAACCACTAGGCTACCTGCCGTCCCTACACTCTAACCACTAGGCTACCTGCCGTCCCTACACTCTAACCACTAGGCTACCCTGCCACCTCTACACTCTAACCACTAGGCTACCCTGCCACCCCTACACTCTAACCACTAGGCTACCTGCCGTCCCTACACTCTAACCACTAGGCTACCCTGCCTCCTCTACACTCTAACCACTAGGCTACCCTGCCACCTCTACACTCTAACCACTAGGCTACCCTGCCACCCCTACACTCTAACCACTAGGCTACCTGCCGTCCCTACACTCTAACCACTAGGCTACCCTGCCACCTCTACACTCTAACCACTAGGCTACCTGCCGTCCCTACACTCTAACCACTAGGCTACCCTGCCACCTCTACACTCTAACCACTAGGCTACCCTGCCACCCCTACACTCTAACCACTAGGCTACCTGCCGTCCCTACACTCTAACCACTAGGCTACCCTGCCTCCTCTACACTCTAACCACTAGGCTACCCTGCCACCTCTACACTCTAACCACTAGGCTACCCTGCCACCCCTACACTCTAACCACTAGGCTACCTGCCGTCCCTACACTCTAACCACTAGGCTACCCTGCCGTCCCTACACTCTAACCACTAGGCTACCCTGCCACCTCTACACTCTAACCACTAGGCTACCCTGCCACCTCTACACTCTAACCACTAGGCTACCCTGCCACCTCTACACTCTAACCACTAGGCTACCCTGCCACCCCTACACTCTAACCACTAGGCTACCTGCCACCCTACACTCTAACCACTAGGCTACCCTGCCGTCCCTACACTCTAACCACTAGGCTACCCTGCCACCTCTACACTCTAACCACTAGGCTACCTGCCACCCTACACTCTAACCACTAGGCTACCCTGCCGTCCCTACACTCTAACCACTAGGCTACCCTGCCACCTTTACACTCTAACCACTAGGCTGCCCTGCCGCCCCTACACTCTAACCACTAGGCTACCTGCCGTCCCTACACTCTAACCACTAGGTCTACCCTGCCGTCCCTACACTCTAACCACTAGGCTACCCTGCCGTCCCTACACTCTAACCACTAGGCTACCCTGCCGTCCCTACACTCTAACCACTAGGCTACCCTGCCGTCCCTACACTCTAACCATTAGGCTACCCTGCCACCTCTACACTCTAACCACTAGGCTAACCCTGCCGTCCCTACACTCTAACCACTAGGCTACCTGCCGTCCCTACACTCTAACCACTAGGCTACCCTGCCTTCCTACACTCTAACCACTAGGCTACCCTGCAGTCTCTACACTCTAACCACTAGGCTACCTGCCGCCCCTACACTCTAACCACTAGGCTACCCTGCCACCTCCCCTACACTCTAACCATTAGGCTACCCTGCCTTCCCTACACTCTAACCACTAGGCTACCCTGCACCCTACACTCTAACCACTAGGCTACCTGCCCTCCTACACTCTAACCACTAGGCTACCTGCCGCCCCTACACTCTAACCACTAGGCTACCATGCCACCTCTACATTCTAACCACTAGGCTACCCTGTCACTCCTACACTCTAACCACTAGGCTACCCTGCCGTCCCTACACTCTAACCACTAGGCTACCTGCCATCCCTACACTCTAACCACTAGGCTACCCTGCCACCTCTACACTCTAACCACTAGGCTACCCTGCCACCCCTACACTCTAACCACTAGGCTACCCTGCCACCTCTACACTCTAACCACTAGGCTCCCCTGCCACCTCTACACTCTAACCACTAGGCTACCTGCCGTCCCTACACTCTAACCACTAGGCTACCATGCCGTCCCTACACTCTAACCACTAGGCTACCCCCTGCCGTCCCTACACTCTAACCACTAGGCTACCCTGCCGTCCCTACACTCTAACCACTAGGCTACCCCTGCCACCCTACACTCTAACCACTAGGCTACCCTGCCGTCCCTACACTCTAACCACTAGGCTACCCTGCCGTCCCTACACTCTAACCACTAGGCTACCCTGCCACCTCTACACTCTAACCACTAGGCTACCTGCCACCCCCTACACTCTAACCACTAGGCTACCCTGCCGTCCCTACACTCTAACCACTAGGCTACCCTGCCACCTTTACACTCTAACCACTAGGCTACCCTGCCACCCCTACACTCTAACCACTAGGCTACCTGCCACCCTACACTCTAACCACTAGGCTACCTGCCGTCCCTACACTCTAACCACTAGGCTACCCTGCCGTCCCTACACTCTAACCATTAGGCTACCCTGCCACCTCTACACTCTAACCACTAGGCTAACCTGCCGTCCCTACACTCTAACCACTAGGCTACCTGCCGTCCCTACACTCTAACCACTAGGCTACCCTGCCTTCCTACACTCTAACCACTAGGCTACCCTGCCAGTCTCTACACTCTAACCACTAGGCTACCTGCCACCCCTACACTCTAACCACTAGGCTACCCTGCCGTCCCTACACTCTAACCATTAGGCTACCCTGCCGTCCCTACACTCTAACCACTAGGCTACCCTGCCGTCCCTACACTCTAACCATTAGGCTACCCTGCCGTCCCTACACTCTAACCATTAGGCTACCCTGCCGTCCCTACACTCTAACCACTAGGCTACCCTGCCGTCCCTACACTCTAACCACTAGGCTACCCTGCCGTCCCTACACTCTAACCACTAGGCTACCCTGCCACCCCTACACTCTAACCATTAGGCTACCTGCCGTCCTACACTCTAACCACTAGGCTACCCTGCCATCCCTACACTCTAACCACTAGGCTACCCTGCCACCCCCTACACTCTAACCACTAGGCTACCTGCCGTCCCTACACTCTAACCATTAGGCTACCTGCCGTCCCTACACTCTAACCACTAGGCTACCTGCCGTCCCTACACTCTAACCACTAGGCTACCTGCCGTCCTCTACACTCTAACCACTAGGCTACCCTGCACCTCTACACTCTAACCACTAGGCTACCCTGCCACCCTACACTCTAACCACTAGGCTACCTGCCGTCCCTACACTCTAACCACTAGGCTACCCTGCCACCCCTACACTCTAACCACTAGGCTACCCTGCCGTCCCTACACTCTAACCACTAGGCTACCTGCCACCCTACACTCTAACCACTAGGCTACCTGCCGTCCCTACACTCTAACCACTAGGCTACCCTGCCACCTCTACACTCTAACCACTAGGCTCCCCTGCCGTTCCTACACTCTAACCACTAGGCTACCCTGCCACCTCTACACTCTAACCACTAGGCTACCCTGCCACCTCTACACTCTAACCACTAGGCTACCCTGCCACCTCTACACTCTAACCACTAGGCTACCCTGCCACCTCTACACTCTAACCACTAGGCTACCCTGCCACCTCTACACTCTAACCACTAGGCTACCCTGCCGTCCCTACACTCTAACCACTAGGCTACCTGCCACCCTACACTCTAACCACTAGGCTCCCCTGCCACCCTACACTCTAACCACTAGGCTACCCTGCCACCCCTACACTCTAACCACTAGGCTACCCTGCCGTTCCTACACTCTAACCACTAGGCTACCCTGCCACCCCTACACTCTAACCACTAGGCTACCCTGCCACCTCTACACTCTAACCACTAGGCTACCCTGCCACCCCTACACTCTAACCACTAGGCTACCTGCCGTCCCTACACTCTAACCACTAGGCTACCTGCCACCCCTACACTCTAACCACTAGGCTACCCTGCCACCTCTACACTCTAACCACTAGGCTACCTGCCGTCCCTACACTCTAACCACTAGGCTACCCTGCCACCTCTACACTCTAACCACTAGGCTACCCTGCCACCCCTACACTCTAACCACTAGGCTACCTGCCACCCCTACACTCTAACCACTAGGCTACCCTGCCTCCTCTACACTCTAACCACTAGGCTACCCTGCCACCTCTACACTCTAACCACTAGGCTACCCTGCCACCTCTACACTCTAACCACTAGGCTACCTGCCGTCCCTACACTCTAACCACTAGGCTACCCTGCCACCCTACACTCTAACCACTAGGCTACCCTGCCACCTCTACACTCTAACCACTAGGCTACCCTGCCACCTCTACACTCTAACCACTAGGCTACCCTGCCACCCTACACTCTAACCACTAGGCTACCTGCCGTCCCTACACTCTAACCACTAGGCTACCCTGCCACCTCTACACTCTAACCACTAGGCTACCCTGCCACCCTACACTCTAACCACTAGGCTACCCTGCCACCTCTACACTCTAACCACTAGGCTACCCTGCCACCTCTACACTCTAACCACTAGGCTACCCTGCCGCCTCTACACTCTAACCACTAGGCTACCCTGCCACCCCTACACTCTAACCACTAGGCTACCCTGCCACCCCTACACTCTAACCACTAGGCTACCCTGCCACCTCTACACTCTAACCACTAGCCTACCCTGCCACCCCTACACTCTAACCACTAGGCTACCTGCCGTCCCTACACTCTAACCACTAGGCTACCCTGCCACCCCTACACTCTAACCACTAGGCTACCCTGCCACCTCTACACTCTAACCACTAGGCTACCCTGCCACCTCTACACTCTAACCACTAGGCTACCCTGCCACCCCTACACTCTAACCACTAGGCTACCTGCCACCCTACACTCTAACCACTAGCCTACCCTGCCACCTCTACACTCTAACCACTAGGCTACCCTGCCACCTCTACACTCTAACCACTAGGCTACCCTGCCACCTCTACACTCTAACCACTAGGCTACCCTGCCGTCCCTACACTCTAACCACTAGGCTACCTGCCACCTCTACACTCTAACCACTAGCCTACCCTGCCACCCCTACACTCTACCCACTAGGCTACCCTGCCACCTCTACACTCTAACCACTAGGCTCCCCTGCCACCTCTACACTCTAACCACTAGCCTACCCTGCCACCTCTACACTCTAACCACTAGGCTACCCTGCCACCCCTACACTCTAACCACTAGGCTACCCTGCCACCTCTACACTCTAACCACTAGGCTCCCCTGCTGGGTCCCTACACTCTAACCACTAGCCTACCCTGCCACCCTACACTCTAACCTAGGCTACCCTGCCACCTCTACACTCTAACCACTAGGCTACCCTGCCACCCACCTCTAACCACAGGCTAGGCCCCTAACCACTCTAACCACTAGGCCCTGCCACCTCTACACTCTAACCACTAGGCTACCCTGCTACACCTAACCACTAGGCACTCTAACCACTAGGCTACCCTGCCACCTCTACACTCTAACCACTAGGCTACCCTGCCACCTCTACACTCTAACCACTAGGTCCCTACACTCCCACTAGGCTACCCTGCCACCTCTACACTCTAACCACTAGGCTACCCTGCCACCTCTACACTCTAACCACTAGCCTACCCTGCCACCTCTACACTCTAACCACTAGACTACCCTGCCACCTCTACACTCTAACCACTAGGCTCCCCTGCCACCTCTACACTCTAACCACTAGGCTACCCTGCCACCTCTACACTCTAACCACTAGGCTACCCTGCCACCTCTACACTCTAACCACTAGGCTCCCTGCCACCCCTACACTCTAACCACTAGGCTACCCTGCCACCTCTACACTCTAACCACTAGGCTACCCTGCCACCTAACTAACCACTAGGCTACCCTGCCACCTCTACACTCTAACCACTAGGCTACCCTGCCACCTCTACACTCTAACCACTAGGCTCCCTGCCACCTCTACACTCTAACCACTAGGCTCCCCTGCCACCTCTACACTCTAACCACTAGGCTACCCTGCCACCTCTACACTCTAACCACTAGGCTACCCTGCCCCTACACTCTAACCACTAGGCTACCCTGCCACCTCTACACTCTAACCACTAGGCTACCCTGCCATCCCTACACTCCTAACCACTAGGCTACCCCTGCCACCTCTACACTCTAACCACTAGGCTACCCTGCCACCTCTACACTCTAACCACTAGGCTCTACACTCTAACCACTAGGCTACCCTGCCACCTCTACACTCTAACCACTAGGCTACCCTGCCACCTCTACCTCTAACCACTAGGCTACCCTGCCACCTCTACACTCTAACCACTAGGCTACCCTGCCACCTCTACACTCTAACCACTAGGCTACCCTGCCACCTCTACACTCTAACCACTAGGCTACCCTGCCACCTCTACACTCTAACCACTAGGCTACCCTGCCACCTCTACCTCTAACCACTAGGCTACCCTGCCACCCACCTCTACACTCTAACCACTAGGCTACCCTCCCCTGCCACCACTAGGCTACCCTGCCACCTCTCACTAACCACTAGCCTCCCTGCCACCTCTACACTCTAACCACTAGCCTACCCTGCCACCCCTACACTCTAACCACTAGCCTCCCCTGCCACCTCTACACTCTAACCACTAGCCTACCCTGCCGTCCCTACACTCTAACCACTAGGCTACCCTGCCACCTCTACACTCTAACCACTAGGCTACCCTGCCACCTCTACACTCTAACCACTAGGCTACCCTGCCACCTCTACACTCTAACCACTAGGCTACCCTGCCGTCCCTACACTCTAACCACTAGGCTACCCTGCCACCTCTACACTCTAACCACTAGGCTACCCTGCCACCTCTACACTCTAACCACTAGGCTACCCTGCCACCTCTACACTCTAACCACTAGGCTACCCTGCCACCTCTACACTCTAACCACTAGCCTACCCTGCCGTCCCTATGAAAGCATCCTGTGGTCTACATGAAGGTGATGATCCTCTCACCCAGTTATGTGAGGTGATCAAACCCCATTTGCGTTCCACAGGGGTCATTAGATGTGCTACAGATAAGAGCACCCCTTAATGATCCTGTTAACACAACGTGTTCTCTCTCTCTGTATGTTTACATCCTACTCCCTCGATAATGGCTTCCTAATGGTCCTGTTTCACCACTCTGACATGCTTCGTCCAATGGATCTCTGTAATAATGTTGTAAGGAAGCAGTGTGACATGGTGCTATTATTGTCGTCCGGTGGCAGCAATGAGGCACATCCCAAATGGCATCTGTACAGATGTAGGATCTTAATTTGATCACCATGTTTGTAGGATAACTTTTTCCTGCAATACCCGAAATGTCAAATGTGTAGTGTTATTTGTGGATTAAAAAGGATTCTGAAGTTTGTCATTTTCACTTCCAAATTTCAACAACAACAACAAAAACTAAAAATATG
The DNA here is from genome assembly GCF_034236695.1 of Oncorhynchus nerka. Lineage (NCBI taxonomy): Eukaryota > Metazoa > Chordata > Actinopteri > Salmoniformes > Salmonidae > Oncorhynchus > Oncorhynchus nerka. The sequence continues at coordinate 229,446 of NW_027040451.1, forward strand.
TCCATCCATGGGTAGGCTGGGTAACCTAGGCTGGGTAACCTAGGCTGGGTAACCTCGGCTGGGTAACCTAGGCTGGGTAACCTCGGCTGGGTAACCTCGGCTGGGTAACCTCGGCTGGGTAACCTAGGCTGGGTAACCTAGGCTGGGTAACCTAGGCTGGGTAACCTCGGCTGGGTAACCTAGGCTGGGTAACCTAGGCTGGGTAACCTAGGCTGGGTAACCTCGGCTGGGTAACCTAGGCTGGGTAACCTAGGCTGGGTAACCTCGGCTGGGTAACCTCGGCTGGGTAGCCTAGGCTGGGTAACCTAGGCTGGGTAACCTCGGCTGGGTAGCCTAGGCTGGGTAACCTAGGCTGGGTAACCTAGGCTGGGTAACCCTGGGGCTGGGTACCCTAACCGGCTGGGTAACCTATTCTGTGTAACCTCGGCTGGGTAGCCTAGGCTGGGTAACCTAGGCTGGGTAACCTAGGCTGGGTAACCTCGGCTGGGTAACCTAGGCTGGGTAACCTCGGCTGGGTAGCCTAGGCTGGGTAGCCTCGGCTGGGTAACCTAGGCTGGGTAACCTCGGCTGGGTAACCTCGGCTGGGTAACCTCGGCTGGGTAACCTAGGCTGGGTAGCCTCGGATGGGTAACCTAGGCTGGGTAGCCTAGGCTGGGTAACCTAGGCTGGGTAACCTAGGCTGGGTAGCCTAGGCTGGGTAACCTAGGCTGGGTAACCTCGGCTGGGTAACCTCGGCTGGGTAACCTAGGCTGGGTAGCCTCGGCTGGGTAACCTCGGCTGGGTAACCTAGGCTGGGTAGCCTAGGCTGGGTAGCCTCAGCTGGGTAACCTAGGCTGGGTAGCCTAGGCTGGGTAACCTAGGCTGGGTAGCCTAGGCTGGGTAACCTAGGCTGGGTAGCCTAGGCTGGGCAACCTAGGCTGGGTAACCTCGGCTGGGTAGCCTAGGCTGGGTAACCTAGGCTGGGTAACCTAGGCTGGGTAACCTCGGATGGGTAACCTCGGCCGGGTAACCTCGGCCGGGTAACCTCGGCTGGGTAACCTAGGCTGGGTAACCTCGGCTGGGTAGCCTAGGCTGGGTAGCCTCGGCTGGGTAACCTCGGCTGGGTAACCTAGGCTGGGTAACCTCGGCTGGGTAACCTAGGCTGGGTAGCCTCGGCTGGGTAACCTAGGCTGGGTAACCTAGGCTGGGTAACCTAGGCTGGGTAGCCTAGGCTGGGTAGCCTCGGCTGGGTAACCTAGGCTGGGTAGCCTAGGCTGGGTAGCCTCGGCTGGGTAACCTAGGCTGGGTAGCCTAGGCTGGGTAACCTAGGCTGGGTAACCTAGGCTGGGTAGCCTAGGCTGGGTAACCTAGGCTGGGTAACCTCGGCTGGGTAACCTCGGCTGGGTAACCTAGGCTGGGTAACCTCGGCTGGGTAACCTAGGCTGGGTAACCTAGGCTGGGTAACCTAGGCTGCAACCTAGGCTGGGTAACCCAGGCTGTAGCCTAGGCTGGGTAACTCAGGCTGGGTAGCCTAGGCTGGGCAACCAGGCTGGGTAACCTAGGCTGGGTAACCTAGGCCTAGGCTGGGCAAGCCTCGGCTGGGTAACCTAGGCTGGGCAGCCTAGGCTGGGTAACCTAGGCTGGGTAGCCTCGGCTGGGTAACCTAGGCTGGGTAACTGGGTAGCCTAGGCTGGGTAGCCTAGGCCAGGCTGCAGCCTAGGCTGGGTAGCCCTGGGCTGGGTAACCTAGGCTGGGTAGCCTAGGCTGGGTAAGCCTAGGCTGGGTAGCCTAGGCTGGGTAGCCTCGGCTGGGTAACCTAGGCTGGGTAGCCTAGGCTGGGTAACCTAGGCTGGGTAACTAGGCTGGGTAACCTGGGTAGCCCAGGCTGGGTAGCCTCGGCTGGGTAACCTAGGCTGGGTAACCTAGGCTGGGTAGCCTAGGCTGGGTAACCTAGGCTGGGTAACCTAGGCTGGGTAGCCTAGGCTGGGTAACCTAGGCTGGGTAACCTAGGCTGGGTAGCCTAGGCTGGGTAACCTAGGCTGGGTAGCCTAGGCTGGGTAACCTAGGCTGGGTAGCCTAGGCTGGGTAACCTAGGCTGGGTAACCTAGGCTGGGTAACCTAGCCTAGCTGACAAGGTACAAATCTGTCGTTCTGCCCCTGAACAGGCAGTTAACCCACTGTTCCTAGGCCGTCATTGAAAATAAGAATTTGTTCTTAACTGACTTGCCTAGTTAAATAAAGGTAAAAAATATTTGACTGCTGTAGCAAACTGGCTCAAATTAAGATTCTACATCTGTATTCATTTGTCTGTATTATATGCAGTCCTTATTACCAGGCCCATAGGGGTGTGCTATAGGGTGACATTTGAGATACATACAGTCTAATGTTAATGAGTATTGATTTAGATCAGGACTAAACTCTATCCTATCATATCTTATCATATCCCATCCCATCCCCCCTCCTCTCCTCTCCTCTCCTCTCCTCTCCTCTCCTCTCCTTTCCTCTCCTCTCCTATCCTATCCTCTCCTCTCCTATCCTCTCCTCTCCTCTCCTCTCCTCTTTCCTCTCCTCTCCTATCCTATCCTTTCCTATCCTCTCCTCTCCTATCCTATCCTCTCCTCTCCTCTCCTCTCCTCTCCTCTCCTCTCCTCTCCTCTCCTATCCTATCCTCTCCTCTATAAATGGTACGTCTAACTGTAGTTGTTGTGGCTCCATCCAGTCTGTGGGGTTAACATTGTTTTAATATATGTGCATCTTGTTGTGTCAGGAGAATCCCACAGTATCCAGCACTATCTATGATAAGAGAGACTCCAGACATTAAAGTGGCTGCTCCTCTTTCCTCTTTGTTCTGGACCAGGGTTTTAATAGATAATTGTTGTTCTGGACCAGGGTTGTAATAGATAATTGTTGTTCTGGACCAGGGTTTTAATAGATAATTGTTGTTCTGGACCAGGGTTGTAATAGATAATCGTTGTTCTGGACCAGGGTTGTAATAGATAATTGTTGTTCTGGACCAGGGTTTTAATAGATAATTGTTGTTCTGGACCAGGGTTGTAATAGATAATTGTTGTTCTGGACCAGGGTTTTAATAGATAATTGTTGTTCTGGACCAGGGTTTTAATAGATAATTGTTGTTCTGGACCAGGGTTTTAATAGATAATCGTTGTTCTGGACCAGGGTTGTAATAGATAATCGTTGTTCTGGACCAGGGTTTTAATAAATAATCGTTGTTCTGGACCAGGGTTTTAATAAATAATTGTTGTTCTGGACCAGGGTTTTAATAGATAATTGTTGTTCTGGACCAGGGTTTTAATAGATAATTGTTGTTCTGGACCAGGGTTTTAATAGATAATTGTTGTTCTGGACCAGGGTTTTAATAGATAATTGTTGTTCTGGACCAGGGTTGTAATAGATAATTGTTGTTCTGGACCAGGGTTGTAATAGATAATTGTTGTTCTGGACCAGGGTTTTAATAGATCATTGTTGTTCTGGACCAGGGTTGTGCTAGATGGGGCGGTAGGGTAGCCTAGTCCAAATCCCCAGGGTACAAAATTGTTGTTCTGCCCCTGAACAAACAGTTAACCCACTGTTCCTAGGCTGTCATTGTAAATCAGAATGTGTTCTTAACTGACTTGCCTAGTTAAATAAAGAATAAATAAAAACAATAATTGTTGTTCTGGACCAGGGTTGTAATAGATAATCTTTCATCTTTGTCATGTCGTCTTGAACCTGTCCACAGAGCACCTTGCTACTCCAGCTGCTCTGGGTTCTCTCTCCCTCCCACCATCTCCCTCTCCCTCTCCTGTCCTCCTCCAGCTGCTGGGTTCTCTCCCCCTCCCACCATCTCCCTCTCCCCCTGTCCCCCTCCAGCTGCCCATCCCCTCCCACCATCTCCCTCTCCTGTCCCCCTCCAGCTGCCCTGAGCTCTCTCCCCCTCCCACCATCTCCCTCTGCTTCTCCTGTCCCCCTCCAGCTGCTCTCTCTCCAGTCTCCCCTCCACCCTCTCTCTCTCTCCACAATAACAAGGGAAACAGGAGGATAGGTACTGGGTGGCCAATCAGTTACTCTCTCACACACTCGTGTTCTCTCTCTCACTCTGCCTCTGTCACGTCAAACAGCAGCAGATTTATTTCAAGGAAAAATACACTTTTTGCAACACAGGTTTTGAGGGCAGAACATTCAGTTCATAACGATTATTCAGACTCCTCTCTCAGATAGAATTCCCTCACTCAGACCAGAGACCTAATTATCTCCCAGCGTGATAGAGAAAGTTCAGATAGATAAATAGATATAAATTCATGTTTTAAGGAATGGTATTATTTGCACAGGATTTGAGGGCCGGCAGTACATTGGGTTCAATCATTCAGAATCCTCTCACTAGGACTCTGCATCTCTGTCTCTCCTAGCAGGATAGATAGTCACATACACACACACACACACATACACACACACACACACACACACACACACACACACACACACACACACACACACACACACACACATACATATATCCACATACACTAGATGTTGGAACATTGCTGCGAGGACTTGCTTCCATTCAGCCACAAGAGCATTAGTGAAGTCGGGCACTGATGTTGGGCCATAAGGCCTGGCTCGCAGTGGCATTCCAATTCATCCCAAAGGTGTTGGATGGGGCTCTGTGCAGGCCAGTCAAGTTTCTTTCATACTGATCTCAACAAACCATTTCTGTATGGAGTGAAACAGTAGTTTTCAAATGTTCTCTACTTTTGCATATGTTTATACTGAATGTTATGATATTCAACCAAAACCTAATATTAGATAAAGGGAACCTGAGTGAACAAAAAAACACAACTATTTTTTTTACCTTTATTTAACTAGGCAAGTCAGTTAAGAACAAATTCTTATTTTCAATTACGGTCTAGGAACAGTGGGTTAACTGCCTGTTCAGGGGCAGAACAACAGGTTTGTACCTTGTCAGCTCGGGGATTCGAACTTGCAACCTTTCGGTTACTAGTCCAACGCTCTAACCACTAGGCTACCCTACATACTTGTTTCATTTATTTCATAAACAAAGTTATGCAACACCCAATAATGCTCCCTGTATGAAAAAGTAATTGCCCCCCTTACACTCAAATTAGGGCTGTGCCACCTTTAGCTGCAATGACTCCAACCAAACACTTCCTGTAGTTGTTGAACAGTCCACCTTTAGCTGCAATGACTCCAACCAAACACTTCCTGTAGTTGTTGATCAGTCCACCTTTAGCTGCAATGACTCCAACCAAACACTTCATGTAGTTGTTGAACAGTCCACCTTTAGCTGCAATGACTCCAACCAAACACTTCCTGTAGTTGTTGAACAGTCCACCTTTAGCTGCAATGACTCCAACCAAACACTTCCTGTAGTTGTTGATCAGCCCACCTTTAGCTGCAATGACTCCAACCAAACACTTCCTGTAGTTGTTGATCAGTCCACCTTTAGCTGCAATGACTCCAACCAAACACTTCCTGTAGTTGTTGAACAGTCCACCTTTAGCTGCAATGACTCCAACCAAACACTTCCTGTAGTTGTTGATCAGCCCACCTTTAGCTGCAATGACTCCAACCAAACACTTCCTGTAGTTGTTGATCAGTCCACCTTTAGCTGCAATGACTCCAACCAAACACTTCCTGTAGTTGTTGAACAGTCCACCTTTAGCTGCAATGACTCCAACCAAACACTTCCTGTAGTTGTTGATCAGTCCACCTTTAGCTGCAATGACTCCAACCAAACACTTCCTGTAGTTGTTGATCAGTCCACCTTTAGCTGCAATGACTCCAACCAAACACTTCCTGTAGTTGTTGATCAGTCCACCTTTAGCTGTAATGACTCCAACCAAACACTTCCTGTAGTTGTTGATCAGTCCACCTTTAGCTGTAATGACTCCAACCAAACACTTCCTGTAGTTGTTGATCAGTCCACCTTTAGCTGCAATGACTCCAACCAAACACTTCCTGTAGTTGTTGATCAGTCCACCTTTAGCTGCAATGACTCCAACCAAACACTTCCTGTAGTTGTTGATCAGTCCACCTTTAGCTGCAATGACTCCAACCAAGCACTTCTTGTAGTTGTTGATCAGTCTCTCACGTCATTGTGGAGGGATTTTGGCCAACTCTTCCATACAGAACTGCTGTAACTCAGTGACATTTGTGGGTTTTCAAGCATGAACTGTTCCAAGTCCTGCAACAACATCTCTTGGGATTAGGTCTGGACTTTGACTCATTCAAAACTTCAATTTTTTGTTATTTTATTTTAAGCCATTTTCATGTTGACTTGATTGTGTGTTTTGGATCATTGCCTTCCTGCATGACCCAACTGCGGTTCAGCTTCAGCTCACAGACAGATGGCCTGACATCCTCCTGTGACATTCTCGGATACAGAGCAGAATTCATGGTTCCTTCTATTAAGGCAAGTGTCCAGGTCCTGAGGCAGCAAAGCTTCCCCAAACCATCACACTACCACCACCATGCTGACCCCAAACCATCACACTACCACCACCATTGTTGGCATGAGGTTCTTACTGTGGAATGCACTGTTTGGTTTTAACCAGACATAATGGGGCCCATCTCGTCCAAAAGTTATACTTTTGACTCATCTGTCCATAGAACATTCTTCCAAGAGTGTTGATGAACATCCAGGTGCCTCCAGGTGTTTCCAGGTGCCTCCAGGTACCTCCAGGTGTTTCCAAGTGCCTCCAGGTGCCTCCAGGTGGCTCCAGAGACCGTTTTGAAATAAATCTTAAACACCAAAGCTTTTTCTAAACTTTTTTTTAAAAATATCAATATCAAAATTCCCTTTTTATCTCTGCATTGTAGACGGGCCCACACTATTTAACGTGCCGGAGGCAGGCCCACATTATTTAACCGTGCAGGAGGCATGCATTATTTAACCGTGCAGGAGGCAGGATTTTAACCGTGCAGGAGGCATGCCCACATTATTTTAACCGTGCAGGAGGCATGCCCACATTATTTCACCGTGCAGGAGGCAGGCCCACATTATTTAACCGTGCAGGAGGCAGGCCCACATTATTTAACCGTGCAGGAGGCAGGCCCACATTATTTCACCGTGCAGGAGGCAGGCCCACATTATTTAACCGTGCAGGAGGCAGGCCCACATTATTTAACCGTGCAGGAGGCAGGCCCACATTATTTAACCGTGCAGGAGACAGGTCCACATTATTTAACCGTGCAGGAGGCAGGCCCACATTATTTTAACCGTGCAGGAGGCAGGCCCACATTATTTAACCGTGCAGGAGGCAGGCACACATTATTTTAAACGTGCAGGAGGCAGGCCCACATTATTTCACCGTGCAGGAGGCAGGCCCACATTATTTAACGTAGGCCCACACCAGGCCCCATTATTTAACCGTGCAGGAGACAGGTCCACATTATTTAACCGTGCAGGAGGCAGGCCCACATTATTTTAACCGTGCAGGAGGCAGGCCCACATTATTTAACCGTGCAGGAGGCAGGCACACATTATTTTAAACGTGCAGGAGGCAGGCCCACATTATTTTAACCATGCAGGAGGCATGCCCACATTATTTAACCATGCAGGAGGCAGGCCCACATTATTTAACCATGCTGGAGGCAGGCCCACATTATTTAAGCGTGCAGGAGGCATGCCCACATTATTTTAACCGTGCAGGAAGCAGGCCCACAAAGCAGGCCCACATTATTTAACCGTGCAGGAGGCAGGCCCACATTATTTAACCGTGCAGGAGGCAGGCCCACATTATTTCACCGTGCAGGAAGCAGGCCCACATTATTTAACCGTGCAGGAGGCAGGCATTATTTCCAGGAGGCAGGCCCACATTATTTTGCAGGAGACAGGTCCACATTATTTAACCGTGCAGGAGGCAGGCCCACATTATTTTAACCGTGCAGGAGGCAGGCCCACATTATTTAACCGTGCAGGAGGCAGGCACACATTATTTTAAACGTGCAGGAGGCAGGCCCACATTATTTTAACCATGCAGGAGGCATGCCCACATTATTTAACCATGCAGGAGGCAGGCCCACATTATTTAACCATGCTGGAGGCAGGCCCACATTATTTAAGCGTGCAGGAGGCATGCCCACATTATTTTAACCGTGCAGGAGGCAGGCCCACATTATTTAACCGTGCAGGAGGCAGGCCCACATTATTTTAACCGTGCAGGAGGGCCCCACATTATTTAAAGGAGGCAGGCCCACATTATTTAACCGTGCAGGAGGCAGGCCCACATTATTTTAACCGTGCAGGAGGCAGGCCCACATTATTTTAACCGTGCAGGAGGCAGGCCCACATTATTTAACCGTGCAGGAGGCAGGCCCACATTATTTAACCGTGCAGGAGGCAGGCCCACATTATTTTAACCGTGCAGGAGGCAGGCCCACATTATTTTAACCGTGCAGGAGGCAGGCCCACATTATTTAACCGTGCAGGAGGCAGGCCCACATTATTTTAACCGTGCAGGAGGCAGGCCCACATTATTTCACCGTGCAGGAGGCAGGCCCACATTATTTAACCATGCTGGAGGCAGGCCCACATTATTTAACCGTGCAGGAGGCAGGCCCACATTATTTAACCGTGCAGGAGGCAGGCCCACATTATTTTAACCGTGCAGGAGGCAGGCCCACATTATTTAACCGTGCAGGAGGCAGGCCCACATTATTTAACCGTGCAGGAGGCAGGCCCACATTATTTTAACGTGCAGGAGGTGCAGGAGGCAGGCCAGGCCCACATTATTTAACCATGCAGGAGGCAGGCCCACATTATTTAACCATGCTGGAGGCAGGCCCACATTATTTAAGCGTGCAGGAGGCAGGCCCACATTATTTAACCGTGCAGGAGGCAGGCCCACATTATTTAACCGTGCAGGAGGCAGGCCCACATTATTTAAGGCAGGAGGCAGGCCCACATTATTTAACCGTGCAGGAGGCAGGCCCACATTATTTTAACCGTGCAGGGAGGCAGGCCACATTATTTAACCGTGCAGGAGGCAGGCCCACATTATTTACCGTGCAGGAGGCAGGCCCACATTATTTAACCGTGCAGGAGGCAGGCCCACATTATTTAACCGTGCAGGAGGCAGGCCCACATTATTTAACCGTGCAGGAGGCAGGCCCACATTATTTAACCGTGCAGGAGGCAGGCCCACATTATTTAACCGTGCAGGAGGCAGGCCCACATTATTTTTAAGGCCCCATTATTTAACCGTGCAGGAGGCAGGCACACATTATTTTAAACGTGCAGGAGGCAGGCCCACATTATTTTAACCATGCAGGAGGCAGGCCCACATTATTTAACCATGCTGGAGGCAGGCCCACATTATTTAAGCGTGCAGGAGGCAGGCCCACATTATTTTAACCGTGCAGGAAGCAGGCCCACAAAGCAGGCCCACATTATTTAACCGTGCAGGAGGCAGGCCCACATTATTTAACCGTGCAGGAGGCAGGCCCACATTATTTTAACCGTGCAGGAGGCAGGCCCACATTATTTAACCGTGCAGGAGGCAGGCCCACATTATTTTAACCGTGCAGGAGGCAGGCCGACATTATTTAACCGTGCAGGAGGCAGGCCCACATTATTTAACCGTGCAGGAGGCAGGCCCACATTATTTAACCGTGCAGGAGGCAGGCCCACATTATTTAACCGTGCAGGAGACAGGCCCACATTATTTAACCGTGCAGGAGGCAGGCCCACATTATTTTAACCGTGCAGGAGGCAGGCCCACATTATTTAACCGTGCAGGAGGCAGGCACACATTATTTTAACCGTGCAGGAGGCAGGCCCACATTATTTTAACCATGCAGGAGGCATGCCCACATTATTTAACCATGCAGGAGGCAGGCCCACATTATTTAACCATGCTGGAGGCAGGCCCACATTATTTAACCGTGCAGGAGGCAGGCCCACATTATTTTAACCGTGCAGGAGGCAGGCCCACATTATTTGACCGTGCAGGAGGCATACCCACATTATTTAACCGTGCAGGAGGCAGACCCACAATATTTAACCGTGCAGGAGGCAGACCCACATCATTTAACCGTGCAGGAGGCAGGCCCACATTATTTAACCATGCAGGAGGTAGGCCCACATTATTTTAACCTGCAGAAGGCAGACCCACATTATTTAACCATGCAGGAGGCAGACCCACATTATTTAACCGTGCAGGAGGCAGGCCCACATTATTTAACCGTGCAGGAGGCAGGCCCACATTATTTTAACCTGCAGGAGGCAGACCCACATTATTTAACCATGCAGGAGACAGGCCCACATTATTTAACCGTGCAGAAGCATGTCAAGAATCAGTGCAGCTTGGTCGGGTCGTGTTTCGGAGAATGCACGGCTCTCGACTTCCTCCTCTCCTGAGTCTGTACGTGAGTTGCAGCGATGGGACAAGACTGGAACTACCATTTTGGACACTATGAATTTGGGGAGAAAAAGCTATATAATAACTGATTGCTTGGTTTTTGTTACATTTTATTATAACTAAACTTAGAATGATTCACCTTCCCGGTATTATGGTGACAACGTCCGTGCCAAGCTTGCATTAACACTTCTAGAGATGTGTGAATGTGATCTGACCTGTAAGATGGTTCTGATTATGTCCATAAATCATAGGCCTATTGGGGAGCAGTATAACGGTGAGTGGGCATACTCCCTTTATCTTTATATTGGATCTTTGTCCTTTATATTGGATCTTTGTCCTTTATATCGGATCTTATTCTTTATATTCCATGTGTAACACTGTGTTGCTTTGCTTTATCTTGGCCAGGTCGCAGTTGTAAATGAGAACTTGTTCTCATCTAGCCTTTCTTGTTAAATAAAGGTGTGTAGGGGGGGTATTGGATCTTTGTCCATTATATTGGATCTTTGTCCTTTATATTGGATCTTTGTCCTTTATATTGGATCTTTGTCCATTATATTGGATCTTTGTCCTTTATATTGGATCTTTGTCCTTTATATTGGATCTTTGTATTTTATATTGGATCTTTGTCCAGCGCCTGTGAAAAGTTTGGATGTGTGTAAATCCCTCTATTGTCTGAGTGGTTTTAATATTACATGCCCACTGAGAGAAATGATGGTGCCTGTAAGTGTGACAGAGACTATTTAAACCAAGTTGTTTCGTTTAGAATTTGATTAGTTATACATTGTCTTTTTTAGGCCTTGTGGCGGATGAATCAGAATTAGTTGGGTAACATAGATAAGATGTTTTATTTGCATAATATGCTTATGTGAGATACTTGTCATTAGAATATTTCACTTTGGACAATAGGGTTGGCAGTTTGCACTTATCCCTTCTCAGCTAGGACTCAGTCACTTGGGGCCCAGAGAGGGTAGAGGTCAGACTTGTCTTCATATGTGAATGTATCTGTTAAACCATCTGGTGCTATGCAGAATATCAGAAGGGGAGGAGGACAGAATGGAACATTGTCTTCTTATGTGAATGTGTCTTTACCTATTAAACCATGTGAAGGGATGGCGTGATTAATGGAGAACCAATTAATTATCTCCACAATGTCTGTACGCCAGTCACTACCTCCTTTTCCCATTGGGGGGAGGAGTATGGCAGTGTCTGGAACCATTGTATGTCCCCTCTGATGTTGGACTTATCTTGACCTAGTATATGACCTAGAGGCTCACTCCTCTCAGAGAGCTTGTCCAGGAGTGGGGTGTAATTTGAGATGGGAGTATCTAAAGTTGACAATTGATACATGCCATTGGATGAGGTAATGTGTTGGTACTATGAAGTACCAGGAAAGAGATTAGAACCTCGTCTTAGAGACCAAACTGAATGATAATTTACAGCTAATGCTATCTGGCTATGGGATACTCCTTTCTCAAGTAAAAGGCCCTTTGTGAAGAGTTCCTGAGATCTGTGGTTTGTCATGTAAGTTGAGAGGGGTGGATCTTTGCTATAAAAGATCTCAGTTGCCATTATGTTGACACTCTCAACTTTTCATTAGAGATAGTGAATTGTTGAAAGTCAAATGCTATTGCAAAAGCTTAATTATTATTAAAGGTGAAGTTTAAGTATAACTCTGACTGGTGTGTGGTTTGTAACTCTCCTCATTTGGTATTACAGGAAATTAATCTACCACAGCCTCATCAGTAATGAATGTTTGGTATGTCCATTCTCAGCCATATTGTCATTTCTAGTAGGCCTAGCCCCTATATTAGTGTGAATGATATTGAAGCCATTCAAATACTTAGAACAATGTGGACAGTTACATTTAAAAAAAAAAAAAAACATATATCCCGCTGTGATGATGCTAGTTTCTTATTCAAAGCCTTGGCTTCAGTGATGAGATGTTCTCAGTCCGTGTGGGTCTTGGTGGTGGAAGACACTGTTTTGAGGCTGTCTGTCCAGAGTTATCCCCAATGCTGAATTTAAACATGCATTAGGCTATCAATGTAGAATCCACAGAGAGCATTGGATGTTAATCATGCAGCAGTAAGGAAAGGGGATTGGAGGTCACTGTTGCCTTTTGACATTGACTCGTTTGTGTTTTACAACAGAATAATTGACATGGTTGAGTGAAGGGGGGCAAATAATTAATTAGGTGAAGTGGATTCGCTTTAAATGAGGACGTGCACGTTTTAAATACATCCCTAATCAACTGTTTTGATTTCCCCTTGAGTGGACTTATGGGATGTCTATTTAAATCTAGAATGCAGCCTTCGATTTTCCTCATTTACCTTATCTGGGTCCCAAATAGAAGCCTATTCCCTTTATAGTGCAATAGCTCTGAGAGAGGGAAGGAGAGAGAGACAGAGAGAGACAGAGAGAGAGACAGAGAGAGAGAGACAGAGAGAGAGAGAGAGAGAGAGAGAGACAGAGAGACAGAGAGAGAGAGAGAGACAGACAGACAGACACAGCGAGAGAGAGACAGAGACAGAGAGAGAGACAGACAGACACAGCGAGAGAGAGACAGAGACAGAGAGAGAGAGAGAGACGAGCTGACAGAACATCGCTGTTCGCTCATTGTTGAATTATTTAGGAAAACAACAACAAGGTTTCTGTGATATGAACATCAACTCTGTGTATCACAAAGGGCACGTCGTTGGAGACTCCATTCTGCCAGTCAGACAGACAATGTCAACATAGTCCTTATTCAACTTCAAATCCAATTGGACGATAAACACCCACCCACCTACCCACACCAGTATACCATTTGGGACTAATATAGTGTTACTGGTAGCTGTGAGATTATAATCAGTAGGTATCACACAGAGAGACTCCCATCTTGACATGTTGTAATCAGTAGGTATCACACAGAGAGACTCCCACCCTACATTTACATTTAAGTCATTTAGGAGACGCTCTTATCCAGAGTGACTTACAAATTGGTGCATTCACCTTATGACATCCAGTGGAGCAGCCACTTTACAATAGTGCATCTAAATCTTTTAAGGGGGGGGGGGTGGTGAGAAGGATTACTTTATCCTATCCTAGGTATTCCTTAAAGAGGTGGGGTTTCAGGTGTCTCCGGAAGGTGGTGATTGACTCCGCTGTCCTGGCGTCGTGAGGGGAGTTTGTTCCACCATTGGGGGCCAGAGCAGCGAACAGTTTTGACTGGGCTGAGCGGGAACTGTACTTACTCAGTGGTAGGGAGGCAAGCAGGCCAGAGGTGGATGAACGCAGTGCCCTTGTTTGGGTGTAGGGCCTGATCAGAGCCTGGAGGTACTGAGGTGCCGTTCCCCTCACAGCTCCATAGGCAAGCACCATGGTCTTGTAGCGGATGCGAGCTTCAACTGGAAGCCAATGGAGAGAGCGGAGGAGCGGGGTGACGTGAGAGAACTTGGGAAGGTTGAACACCAGACGGGCTGCGGCGTTCTGGATGAGTTGTAGGGGTTTAATGGCACAGGCAGGGAGCCCAGCCAACAGCGAGTTGCAGTAATCCAGACGGGAGATGACAAGTGCCTGGATTAGGACCTGCGCCGCTTCCTGTGTGAGGCAGGGTCGTACTCTGCGGATGTTGTAGAGCATGAACCTACAGGAACGGGCCACCGCCTTGATGTTAGTTGAGAACGACAGGGTGTTGTCCAGGATCAAATCAAATCAAATCAAATTTATTTATATAGCCCTTCGTACATCAGCTGATATCTCAAAGTGCTGTACAGAAACCCAGCCTAAAACCCCAAACAGCAAACAATGCAGGTGTAAAATCACGCCAAGGTTCTTAGCGCTCTGGGAGGAGGACACAGTGGAGTTGTCAACCGTGATGGCGAGATCATGGAACGGGCAGTCCTTCCCCGGGAGGAAGAGCAGCTCCGTCTTGCCGAGGTTCAGCTTGAGGTGGTGATCCGTCATCCACACTGATATGTCTGCCAGACATGCAGAGATGCGATTCGCCACCTGGTCATCAGAAGGGGAAAAGGAGAAGATTAATTGTGTGTCGTCTGCATAGCAATGATAGGAGAGACCATGTGAGGTTATGACAGAGCCAAGTGACTTGGTGTATAGCGAGAATAGGAGAGGGCCTAGAACAGAGCCCTGTGGGACACCAGTGGTGAGAGCACGTGGTGAGGAGACAGATTCTCGCCACGCCACCTGGTAGGAGCGACCTGTCAGGTAGGACGCAATCCAAGCGTGGGCCGCGCCGGAGATGCCCAACTCGGAGAGGGTGGAGAGGAGGATCTGATGGTTCACAGTATCGAAGGCAGCCGATAGGTCTAGAAGGATGAGAGCAGAGGAGAGAGAGTTAGCTTTAGCAGTGCGGAGCGCCTCCGTGATACAGAAAAGAGCAGTCTCAGTTGAATGACTAGTCTTGAAACCTGACTGATTTGGATCAAGAAGGTCATTCTGAGAGAGATAGCGGGAGAGCTGGACAAGGACGGCACGTTCAAGAGTAATCAGTAGGTATCACACAGAGAGACTCCCACCCTGACATGTTGTAATCAGTAGGTATCAC
>NW_027040451.1:244849-283670 GCF_034236695.1 Oncorhynchus nerka
AACCTAGGCTGGGTAGCCTCGGCTGGGTAACCTAGGCTGGGTAGCCTCGGCTGGGTAGCCTAGGCTGGGTAACCTCGGCTGGGTAGCCTAGGCTGGGTAACCTAGGCTGGGTAGCCTAGGCTGGGTAACCTAGGCTGGGTAGCCTAGGCTGGGTAGCCTCGGCTGGGTAACCTAGGCTGGGTAGCCTCGGCTGGGTAACCTAGGCTGGGTAACCTAGGCTGGGTAGCCTAGGCTGGGTAACCTCGGCTGGGTATCCTAGGCTGGGTAGCCTAGGCTGGGTAACCTAGGCTGGGTAACCTAGGCTGGGTAGCCTAGGCTGGGTAACCTAGGCTGGGTAGCCTAGGCTGGGTAACCTAGGCTGGGTAGCCTAGGCTGGGTAACCTAGGCTGGGTAACCTAGGCTGGGTAACCTAGGCTGGGTAACCTAGCCTAGCTGACAAGGTACAAATCTGTCGTTCTGCCCCTGAACAGGCAGTTAACCCACTGTTCCTAGGCCGTCATTGAAAATAAGAATTTGTTCTTAACTGACTTGCCTAGTTAAATAAAGGTAAAAAATATTTGACTGCTGTAGCAAACTGGCTCAAATTAAGATTCTACATCTGTATTCATTTGTCTGTATTATATGCAGTCCTTATTACCAGGCCCATAGGGGTGTGCTATAGGGTGACATTTGAGATACATACAGTCTAATGTTAATGAGTATTGATTTAGATCAGGACTAAACTCTATCCTATCATATCTTATCATATCCCATCCCATCCCATCCCCTCCCCTCTCCTCTCCTCTCCTCTCCTCTCCTCTCCTCTCCTCTCCTCTCCTCTCCTCTCCTCTCCTCTCCTCTCCTCTCCTCTCCTATCCTCTCCTCTCCTCTCCTCTCCTCTCCTCTCCTCTCCTCTCCTATCCTATCCTATCCTCTCCTCTCCTATCCTCTCCTCTCTCTCTCCTCTCCTCTCCTCTCCTCTCCTCTCCTCTCCTATCCTATCCTCTCCTCTATAAATGGTACGTCTAACTGTAGTTGTTGTGGCTCCATCCAGTCTGTGGGGTTAACATTGTTTTAATATATGTGCATCTTGTTGTGTCAGGGAGAATCCCACAGTATCCAGCACTATCTGATAAGAGAGACCCAGACATTAAAGTGGCTGCTCCTCTTCCCTCTTTGTTCTGGACCAGGGTTTTAGTTAGATAATTGTTGTTCTGGACCAGGGGTTGTAATAGATAATTGTTCTGGACCATAATTGTTGTTGTTCTGGACCAGGGTTTTAATAGATAATTGTTGTTCTGGACCAGGGTTTTAATAGATAATTGTTGTTCTGGACCAGGGTTTTAATAGATAATTGTTGTTCTGGACCAGGGTTTTAATAGATAATTGTTGTTCTGGACCATTGTTGTTCTGGACCAGGGTTTTAATAGATAATCGTTGTTCTGGACCAGGGTTGTAATAGATAATCGTTGTTCTGGACCAGGGTTTTAATAAATAATCGTTGTTCTGGACCAGGGTTTTAATAAATAATTGTTGTTCTGGACCAGGGTTTTAATAGATAATTGTTGTTCTGGACCAGGGTTTTAATAGATAATTGTTGTTCTGGACCAGGGTTTTAATAGATAATTGTTGTTCTGGACCAGGGTTTTAATAGATAATTGTTGTTCTGGACCAGGGTTGTAATAGATAATTGTTGTTCTGGACCAGGGTTGTAATAGATAATTGTTGTTCTGGACCAGGGTTTTAATAGATCATTGTTGTTCTGGACCAGGGTTGTGCTAGATGGGGCGGTAGGGTAGCCTAGTCCAAATCCCCAGGGTACAAAATTGTTGTTCTGCCCCTGAACAAACAGTTAACCCACTGTTCCTAGGCTGTCATTGTAAATCAGAATGTGTTCTTAACTGACTTGCCTAGTTAAATAAAGAATAAATAAAAACAATAATTGTTGTTCTGGACCAGGGTTGTAATAGATAATCTTTCATCTTTGTCATGTCGTCTTGAACCTGTCCACAGAGCACCTTGCTACTCCAGCTGCTCTGGGTTCTCTCTCCCTCCCACCATCTCCCTCTCCCTCTCCTGTCCTCCTCCAGCTGCCCTGAGCTCTCTCCCCCTCCCACCATCTCCCTCTCCCTCTCCTGTCCCCCTCCAGCTGCCCTGAGCTCTCTCCCCCTCCCACCATCTCCCTCTGCTTCTCCTGTCCCCCTCCAGCTGCTCTCTCTCCAGTCTCCCCTCCACCCTCTCTCTCTCTCCACAATAACAAGGGAAACAGGAGGATAGGTACTGGGTGGCCAATCAGTTACTCTCTCACACACTCGTGTTCTCTCTCTCACTCTGCCTCTGTCACGTCAAACAGCAGCAGATTTATTTCAAGGAAAAATACACTTTTTGCAACACAGGTTTTGAGGGCAGAACATTCAGTTCATAACGATTATTCAGACTCCTCTCTCAGATAGAATTCCCTCACTCAGACCAGAGACCTAATTATCTCCCAGCGTGATAGAGAAAGTTCAGATAGATAAATACATATAAATTCATGTTTTAAGGAATGGTATTATTTGCACAGGATTTGAGGGCCGGCAGTACATTGGGTTCAATCATTCAGAATCCTCTCACTAGGACTCTGCATCTCTGTCTCTCCTAGCAGGATAGATAGTCACATACATACACACACACACACACACACACACACACACACACACACACACACACACACACACACACACACACACACACACACACACACACACACACACACATACATATATCCACATACACTAGATGTTGGAACATTGCTGCGAGGACTTGCTTCCATTCAGCCACAAGAGCATTAGTGAAGTCGGGCACTGATGTTGGGCCATAAGGCCTGGCTCGCAGTGGCATTCCATTCATCCCAAAGGTGTTGGATGGGGCTCTGTGCAGGCCAGTCAAGTTTCTTTCATTCTGATCTCAAACCATTTCTGTATGGAGTGAAACAGTAGTTTTCAAATGTTCTCTACTTTTGCATATGTTTATACTGAATGTTATGATATTCAACCAAAACCTAATATTAGATAAAGGGAACCTGAGTGAACAAAAAACACAACTATTTTTTTTACCTTTATTTAACTAGGCAAGTCAGTTAAGAACAAATTCTTATTTTCAATTACGGTCTAGGAACAGTGGGTTAACTGCCTGTTCAGGGGCAGAACAACAGGTTTGTACCTTGTCAGCTCAGGGATTCGAACTTGCAACCTTTCGGTTACTAGTCCAACGCTCTAACCACTAGGCTACCCTACATACTTGTTTCATTTATTTCATAAACAAAGTTATGCAACACCCAATAATGCTCCCTGTATGAAAAAGTAATTGCCCCCCTTACACTCAAAAACGGGCTGTGCCACCTTTAGCTGCAATGACTCCAACCAAACACTTCCTGTAGTTGTTGAACAGTCCACCTTTAGCTGCAATGACTCCAACCAAACACTTCCTGTAGTTGTTGATCAGTCCACCTTTAGCTGCAATGACTCCAACCAAACACTTCCTGTAGTTGTTGAACAGTCCACCTTTAGCTGCAATGACTCCAACCAAACACTTCCTGTAGTTGTTGAACAGTCCACCTTTAGCTGCAATGACTCCAACCAAACACTTCCTGTAGTTGTTGATCAGCCCACCTTTAGCTGCAATGACTCCAACCAAACACTTCCTGTAGTTGTTGATCAGTCCACCTTTAGCTGCAATGACTCCAACCAAACACTTCCTGTAGTTGTTGAACAGTCCACCTTTAGCTGCAATGACTCCAACCAAACACTTCCTGTAGTTGTTGATCAGTTAGCTGCAATGACTCAACCAAACACTTCCTGTAGTTGTTGATCAGTTTAGCTGCAATGACTCCAACCAAACACTTCCTGTAGTTGTTGATCAGTCCACCTTTAGCTGCAATGACTCCAACCAAACACTTCCTGTAGTTGTTGATCAGTCCACCTTTAGCTGCAATGACTCCAACCAAACACTTCCTGTAGTTGTTGATCAGTCCACCTTTAGCTGCAATGACTCCAACCAAACACTTCCTGTAGTTGTTGATCAGTCCACCTTTAGCTGCAATGACTCCAACCAAACACTTCCTGTAGTTGTTGATCAGTCCACCTTTAGCTCAATGACTCAAACACTTCCTGTAGTTGTTGATCAGTCCACCTTTAGCTGCAATGACTCCAACCAAACACTTCCTGTAGTTGTTGATCAGTCCACCTTTAGCTGCAATGACTCCAACCAAGCACTTCTTGTAGTTGTTGATCAGTCTCTCACGTCATTGTGGAGGGATTTTGGCCAACTCTTCCATACAGAACTGCTGTAACTCAGTGACATTTGTGGGTTTTCAAGCATGAACTGTTCATTTCAAGTCCTGCAACAACATCTCAATTGGGATTAGGTCTGGACTTTGACTAGGCCATTCCAAAACTTCAATTTTTTGTTATTTTATTTTAAGCCATTTTCATGTTGACTTGATTGTGTGTTTTGGATCATTGCCTTCCTGCATGACCCAACTGCGGTTCAGCTTCAGCTCACAGACAGATGGCCTGACATCCTCCTGTACAATTCTCGGATACAGAGCAGAATTCATGGTTCCTTCTATTAAGGCAAGTCGTCCAGGTCCTGAGGCAGCAAAGCTTCCCCAAACCATCACACTACCACCACCATGCTGACCCCAAACCATCACACTACCACCACCATGCTTGACCGTTGGCATGAGGTTCTTACTGTGGAATGCACTGTTTGGTTTTAACCAGACATAATGGGGCCCATCTCGTCCAAAAAGTTATACTTTTGACTCATCTGTCCATAGAACATTCTTCCAAGAGTGTTGATGAACATCCAGGTGCCTCCAGGTGTTTCCAGGTGCCTCCAGGTACCTCCAGGTGTTTCCAAGTGCCTCCAGGTGCCTCCAGGTGGCTCCAGAGACCGTTTTGAAATAAATCTTAAACACCAAAGCTTTTTCTAAACTTTTAAAAAAAAATATCAATATCAAAATTCCCTTTTTATCTCTGCATTGTAGACGGGCCCACACTATTTAACGTGCCGGAGGCATGCCCACACTATTTAACCGTGCAGGAGGCATGCCCACACTATTTACCGTGCAGGAGGCATGCCCACATTATTTAACCGTGCCGGAGGCAGGCCCACATTATTTAACCGTGCAGGAGGCATGCCCACATTATTTAACCGTGCAGGAGGCAGGCCCACATTATTTTAACCGTGCAGGAGGCAGGCCCACATTATTTAACCGTGCAGGAGGCAGGCACACATTATTTCACCGCAGGAGGCAGGCCCACACTATTTAACCGTGCAGGAGGCAGGCCCACATTATTTAACCGCAGGAGACACCATGCAGGAGGAGGCAGGCCACATTATTTAACCATGCAGGAGGCAGGCCCACATTATTTTTTAACCATGCTGCAGGAGGCAGGCCCAGCATTATTTAACCATGCTGGAGGCAGGCCCAATATTTAAGCGTGCAGGAGGCACATTATTTTAAGCGTGCAGGCAGGGCAGGCCCACATTATTTAACCGTGCAGGAGGCAGGCCCACATTATTTAACCGTGCAGGAGGCAGGGGCCCACATTATTTAACCGTGCAGGAGCAGGCCCACATTATTTAACCGTGCCGTGCAGGAGGCAGGCCCACATTATTTAACCGTTCCACATTATTTAACCGTGCAGGAGGCAGGCCCACATTATTTTAACCGTGCAGGAGGCAGGCCCACATTATTTAACCGTGCAGGAGGCAGGCACACATTTATTTAACCATGCAGGAGGCAGGCCCACATTATTTAACCATGCAGGAGGCATGCCCACATTATTTAACCATGCAGGAGGCAGGCCCACATTATTTAACCATGCTGGAGGCAGGCCCACATTATTTAAGCGTGCAGGAGGCAGGCCCACATTATTTTAACCGTGCAGGAGGCAGGCCCACATTATTTAACCGTGCAGGAGGCAGGCCCACATTATTTAACCGTGCAGGAGGCAGGCCCACATTATTTAACCGTGCAGGAGGCAGGCCCACATTATTTAACCGTGCAGGAGGCAGGCCCACATTATTTTAACCGTGCAGGAGGCAGGCCCACATTATTTAACCGTGCAGGAGGCAGGCCCACATTATTTTTTATTTAACGTGCAGGAGGCAGGCCCACATTATTTAACCGTGCAGGAAGCACCATTTTAACCGTGCAGGAGGCAGGCCCACATTATTTAACCGTGCAGGAGGCAGGCCCACATTATTTTAGGCACCATTATTTGCAGGAGGCAGGCCCACATTATTTTGCAGGAGGCACCATTATTTGCAGGAGGCAGGCCCACATTATTTAACCGTGCAGGAGGCAGGCCCACATTATTTTGCAGGAGGCAGGCCCACATTATTTAACCGTCAGGAGACAGGTCCGTCATTTAACCGCGGCAGGAGGCAGGCCCACATTATTTAACCGTGCAGGAGGCAGGCCCACATTATTTTAACCGTGCAGGAGGCATGCCCACATTATTTTAACCGTGCAGGAGGCAGGCCCACATTATTTCACCGTGCAGGAGGCAGGCCCACATTATTTAGGCCCACATTATTTAACCGTGCAGAGGCAGGCCCACATTATTTAACCGTGCAGGAGGCAGGCAGGAGGCAGGCCCACATTATTTAACCGTGCAGGAGGCAGGCCCACATTATTTAACCGTGCAGGAGGCAGGCCCACATTATTTAACCGTGCAGGAGACAGGTCCACATTATTTAACCGTGCAGGAGGCAGGCCCACATTATTTTAACCGTGCAGGAGGCAGGCCCACATTATTTAACCGTGCAGGAGGCAGGCACACATTATTTTAAACGTGCAGGAGGCAGGCCCACATTATTTTAACCATGCAGGAGGCAGGCCCACATTATTTAACCATGCTGGAGGCAGGCCCACATTATTTAAGCGTGCAGGAGGCAGGCCCACATTATTTTAACCGTGCAGGAGGCAGGCCCACATTATTTAACCGTGCAGGAGGCAGGCCCACATTATTTAACCGTGCAGGAGGCAGGCCCACATTATTTTAACCGTGCAGGAGGCAGGCCCACATTATTTTAACCGTGCAGGAGGCAGGCCCACATTATTTTAACCGTGCAGGAGGCAGGCCCACATTATTTAACCGTGCAGGAGGCAGGCCCACATTATTTAACCGTGCAGGAGGCAGGCCCACATTATTTAACCGTGCAGGAGGCAGGCCCACATTATTTAACCGTGCAGGAGGCAGGCCCACATTATTTAACCGTGCAGGGAGGCAGGCCCATTATTTAACCGTGCAGGAGGCAGGCCCACATTATTTTAACCGTGCAGGCCCACATTATTTAAGGCAGGCCCACATTATTTAACCGTGCAGGAGGCAGGCCCACATTATTTTAACCGTGCAGGAGGCAGGCCCACATTATTTAACCATGCAGGAGGCAGGCCCACATTATTTAACCGTGCAGGAGGCAGGCCCACATTATTTTAACCGTGCAGGAGGCAGGCCCACATTATTTGACCGTGCAGGAGGCATACCCACATTATTTAACCGTGCAGGAGGCAGACCCACAGTATTTAACCGTGCAGGAGGCAGACCCACATCATTTAACCGTGCAGGAGGCAGGCCCACATTATTTAACCATGCAGGAGGTAGGCCCACATTATTTTAACCTGCAGAAGGCAGACCCACATTATTTAACCATGCAGGAGGCAGACCCACATTATTTAACCGTGCAGGAGGCAGGCCCACATTATTTAACCGTGCAGGAGGCAGGCCCACATTATTTTAACCTGCAGGAGGCAGACCCACATTATTTAACCATGCAGGAGACAGGCCCACATTATTTAACCGTGCAGAAGCATGTCAAGAATCAGTGCAGCTTGGTCGGGTCGTGTTTCGGAGAATGCACGGCTCTCGACTTCCTCCTCTCCTGAGTCTGTACGTGAGTTGCAGCGATGGGACAAGACTGGAACTACCATTTTGGATACTATGAATTTGGGGAGAAAAAGCTATATAATAACTGATTGCTTGGTTTTTGTTACATTTTATTACAACTAAACTTAGAATGATTCACCTTCCCGGTATTATGGTGACAACGTCCGTGCCAAGCTTGCATTAACACTTCTAGAGATGTGTGAATGTGATCTGACCTGTAAGATGGTTCTGATTATGTCCATAAATCATAGGCCTATTGGGGAGCAGTATAACGGTGAGTGGGCATACTCCCTTTATCTTTATATTGGATCTTTGTCCTTTATATTGGATCTTTGTCCTTTATATCGGATCTTATTCTTTATATTCCATGTGTAACACTGTGTTGCTTTGCTTTATCTTGGCCAGGTCGCAGTTGTAAATGAGAACTTGTTCTCATCTAGCCTTTCTTGTTAAATAAAGGTGTGTAGGGGGGGTATTGGATCTTTGTCCATTATATTGGATCTTTGTCCTTTATATTGGATCTTTGTCCTTTATATTGGATCTTTGTCCTTTATATTGGATCTTTGTCCTTTATATTGGATCTTTGTATTTTATATTGGATCTTTGTCCAGCACCTGTGAAAAGTTTGGATGTGTGTAAATCCCTCTATTGTCTGAGTGGTTTTAATATTACATGCCCACTGAGAGAAATGATGGTGCCTGTAAGTGTGACAGAGACTATTTAAACCAAGTTGTTTCGTTTAGAATTTGATTAGTTATACATTGTCTTTTTTAGGCCTTGTGGCGGATGAATCAGAATTAGTTGGGTAACATAGATAAGATGTTTTATTTGCATAATATGCTTATGTGAGATACTTGTCATTAGAATATTTCACTTTGGACAATAGGGTTGGCAGTTTGCACTTATCCCTTCTCAGCTAGGACTCAGTCACTTGGGGCCCAGAGAGGGTAGAGGTCAGACTTGTCTTCATATGTGAATGTATCTGTTAAACCATCTGGTGCTATGCAGAATATCAGAAGGGGAGGAGGACAGAATGGAACATTGTCTTCTTATGTGAATGTGTCTTTACCTATTAAACCATGTGAAGGGATGGCGTGATTAATGGAGAACCAATTAATTATCTCCACAATGTCTGTACGCCAGTCACTACCTCCTTTTCCCATTGGGGGAGGAGTATGGCAGTGTCTGGAACCATTGTATGTCCCCTCTGATGTTGGACTTATCTTGACCTAGTATATGACCTAGAGGCTCACTCCTCTCAGAGAGCTTGTCCAGGAGTGGGGTGTAATTTGAGATGGGAGTATCTAAAGTTGACAATTGATACATGCCATTGGATGAGGTAATGTGTTGGTACTATGAAGTACCAGGAAAGAGATTAGAACCTCGTCTTAGAGACCAAACTGAATGATAATTTACAGCTAATGCTATCTGGCTATGGGATACTCCTTTCTCAAGTAAAAGGCCCTTTGTGAAGAGTTCCTGAGATCTGTGGTTTGTCATGTAAGTTGAGAGGGGTGGATCTTTGCTATAAAAGATCTCAGTTGCCATTATGTTGACACTCTCAACTTTTCATTAGAGATAGTGAATTGTTGAAAGTCAAATGCTATTGCAAAAGCTTAATTATTATTAAAGGTGAAGTTTAAGTATAACTCTGACTGGTGTGTGGTTTGTAACTCTCCTCATTTGGTATTACAGGAAATTAATCTACCACAGCCTCATCAGTAATGAATGTTTGGTATGTCCATTCTCAGCCATATTGTCATTTCTAGTAGGCCTAGCCCCTATATTAGTGTGAATGATATTGAAGCCATTCAAATACTTAGAACAATGTGGACAGTTACATTTAAAAAAAAAAAACATATATCCCGCTGTGATGATGCTAGTTTCTTATTCAAAGCCTTGGCTTCAGTGATGAGATGTTCTCAGTCCGTGTGGGTCTTGGTGGTGGAAGACACTGTTTTGAGGCTGTCTGTCCAGAGTTATCCCCAATGCTGAATTTAAACATGCATTAGGCTATCAATGTAGAATCCACAGAGAGCATTGGATGTTAATCATGCAGCAGTAAGGAAAGGGGATTGGAGGTCACTGTTGCCTTTTGACATTGACTCGTTTGTGTTTTACAACAGAATAATTGACATGGTTGAGTGAAGGGGGGCAAATAATTAATTAGGTGAAGTGGATTCGCTTTAAATGAGGACGTGCACGTTTTAAATACATCCCTAATCAACTGTTTTGATTTCCCCTTGAGTGGACTTATGGGATGTCTATTTAAATCTAGAATGCAGCCTTCGATTTTCCTCATTTACCTTATCTGGGTCCCAAATAGAAGCCTATTCCCTTTATAGTGCAATAGCTCTGAGAGAGGGAAGGAGAGAGAGAGACAGAGACAGAGACAGAGAGAGACAGAGAGAGAGAGACAGAGAGAGAGAGACAGAGACAGAGAGAGAGAGACAGAGAGAGAGACAGAGAGAGAGACAGACAGACAGACACAGCGAGAGAGAGACAGAGACAGAGAGAGACAGACAGACACAGCGAGAGAGAGACAGAGACAGAGAGAGAGAGAGAGACGAGCTGACAGAACATCGCTGTTCGCTCATTGTTGAATTATTTAGGAAAACAACAACAAGGTTTCTGTGATATGAACATCAACTCTGTGTATCACAAAGGGCACGTCGTTGGAGACTCCATTCTGCCAGTCAGACAGACAATGTCAACATAGTCCTTATTCAACTTCAAATCCAATTGGACGATAAACACCCACACCAGTATACCATTTGGGACTAATATAGTGTTACTGGTAGCTGTGAGATTATAATCAGTAGGTATCACACAGAGAGACTCCCATCTTGACATGTTGTAATCAGTAGGTATCACACAGAGAGACTCCCACCCTACATTTACATTTAAGTCATTTAGGAGACGCTCTTATCCAGAGTGACTTGGTGCATTCACCTTATGACATCCAGTGGAGCAGCCACTTTACAATAGTGCATCTAAATCTTTTAAGGGGGGTGGTGAGAAGGATTACTTTATCCTATCCTAGGTATTCCTTAAAGAGGTGGGGTTTCAGGTGTCTCCGGAAGGTGGTGATTGACTCCGCTGTCCTGGCGTCGTGAGGGAGTTTGTTCCACCATTGGGGGGCCAGAGCAGCGAACAGTTTTGACTGGGCTGAGCGGGAACTGTACTTACTCAGTGGTAGGGAGGCAAGCAGGCCAGAGGTGGATGAACGCAGTGCCCTTGTTTGGGTGTAGGGCCTGATCAGAGCCTGGAGGTACTGAGGTGCCGTTCCCCTCACAGCTCCATAGGCAAGCACCATGGTCTTGTAGCGGATGCGAGCTTCAACTGGAAGCCAATGGAGAGAGCGGAGGAGCGGGGTGACGTGAGAGAACTTGGGAAGGTTGAACACCAGACGGGCTGCGGCGTTCTGGATGAGTTGTAGGGGTTTAATGGCACAGGCAGGGAGCCCAGCCAACAGCGAGTTGCAGTAATCCAGACGGGAGATGACAAGTGCCTGGATTAGGACCTGCGCCGCTTCCTGTGTGAGGCAGGGTCGTACTCTGCGGATGTTGTAGAGCATGAACCTACAGGAACGGGCCACCGCCTTGATGTTAGTTGAGAACGACAGGGTGTTGTCCAGGATCAAATCAAATCAAATCAAATTTATTTATAGGTACATCAGCTGATATCTCAAAGTGCTTACAGAAACCCAGCCTAAAACCCCAAACAGCAAACAATAGGTGCGCAAGGTTCTTAGCGCTCTGGGAGGAGGACACAGTGGAGTTGTCAACCGTGATGGCGAGATCATGGAACGGGCAGTCCTTCCCCGGGAGGAAGAGCAGCTCCGTCTTGCCGAGGTTCAGCTTGAGGTGGTGATCCGTCATCCACACTGATATGTCTGCCAGACATGCAGAGATGCGATTCGCCACCTGGTCATCAGAAGGGGAAAAGGAGAAGATTAATTGTGTGTCGTCTGCATAGCAATGATAGGAGAGACCATGTGAGGTTATGACAGAGCCAAGTGACTTGGTGTATAGCGAGAATAGGAGAGGGCCTAGAACAGAGCCCTGTGGGACACCAGTGGTGAGAGCACGTGGTGAGGAGACAGATTCTCGCCACGCCACCTGGTAGGAGCGACCTGTCAGGTAGGACGCAATCCAAGCGTGGGCCGCGCCGGAGATGCCCAACTCGGAGAGGGTGGAGAGGAGGATCTGATGGTTCACAGTATCGAAGGCAGCCGATAGGTCTAGAAGGATGAGAGCAGAGGAGAGAGAGTTAGCTTTAGCAGTGCGGAGCGCCTCCGTGATACAGAAAGAGCAGTCTCAGTTGAATGACTAGTCTTGAAACCTGACTGATTTGGATCAAGAAGGTCATTCTGAGAGAGATAGCGGGAGAGCTGGACAAGGACGGCACGTTCAAGAGTAATCAGTAGGTATCACACAGAGAGACTCCCACCCTGACATGTTGTAATCAGTAGGTATCACACAGAGAGACTCCCATCCTGACATGTTGTAATCAGTAGGTATCACACAGAGACTCCCACCCTGACATGTTGTAATCAGTAGGTATCACACAGAGAGACTCCCATCCTGACATGTTGTAATCAGTAGGTATCACACAGAGAGACTCCCATCCTGACATGTTGTAATCAGTAGGTATCACACAGAGAGACTCCCATCCTGACATCAGTAGGTATCACACAGAGAGACGCCCACCCTGACATGTTGTAATCAGTAGGTATCACACAGAGAGACTCCCATCCTGACATGTTGTAATCAGTAGGTATCACACAGAGAGACTCCCACCCTGACATGTTGTAATCAGTAGGTATCACACAGATAGACTCCCATCCTGACATGTTGTAATCAGTAGGTATCACACAGAGAGACTCCCATCTTGACATGTTGTAATCAGTAGGTATCACACAGAGAGACTCCCACCCTGACATGTTGTAATCAGTAGGTATCACACAGAGAGACTCCCATCCTGACATGTTGTAATCAGTAGGTATCACACAGAGAGACTCCCATCCTGACATGTTGTAATCAGTAGGTATCACACAGAGAGACTCCCACCCTGACATGTTGTAATCAGTAGGTATCACACAGAGAGACTCCCATCCTGACATGTTGTAATCAGTAGGTATCACACAGAGAGACTCCCATCCTGACATGTTGTAATCAGTAGGTATCACACAGAGAGACTCCCATCCTGACATGTTGTAATCAGTAGGTATCACACAGAGAGACTCCCATCCTGACATGTTGTCATCAGTAGGTATCACACAGAGAGACTCCCATCCTGACATGTTGTAATCAGTAGGTATCACACAGAGAGACTCCCATCCTGACATGTTGTAATCAGTAGGTATCACACAGAGAGACTCCCACCCTGACATGTTGTAATCAGTAGGTATCACACAGAGAGACTCCCATCCTGACATGTTGTAATCAGTAGGTATCACACAGAGAGACTCCCATCCTGACATGTTGTAATCAGTAGGTATCACACAGAGAGACTCCCATCCTGACATGTTGTAATCAGTAGGTATCACACAGAGAGACTCCCATCCTGACATGTTGTAATCAGTAGGTATCACACAGAGAGACTCCCATCCTGACATGTTGTAATCAGTAGGTATCACACAGAGAGACTCCCATCCTGACATGTTGTAATCAGTAGGTATCACACAGAGAGACTCCCATCCTGACATGTTGTAATCAGTAGGTATCACACAGAGAGACTCCCATCCTGACATGTTGTAATCAGTAGGTATCACACAGAGAGACTCCCACCCTGACATGTTGTAATCAGTAGGTATCACACAGAGAGACTCCCATCCTGACATGTTGTAATCAGTAGGTATCACACAGAGAGACTCCCATCTTGACATGTTGTAATCAGTAGGTATCACACAGAGAGACTCCCACCCTGACATGTTGTAATCAGTAGGTATCACACAGAGAGACTCCCATCCTGACATGTTGTAATCAGTAGGTATCACACAGAGAGACTCCCATCCTGACATGTTGTAATCAGTAGGTATCACCTGACTCCCATCCTGACATGTTGTAATCAGTAGGTATCACACAGAGAGACTCCCATCCTGACATGTTGTAATCAGTAGGTATCACACAGAGAGACTCCCATCCTGACATGTTGTAATCAGTAGGTATCACACAGAGAGACTCCCATCCTGACATGTTGTAATCAGTAGGTATCACACAGAGAGACTCCCATCCTGACATGTTGTAATCAGTAGGTATCACACAGAGAGACTCCCATCCTGACATGTTGTAATCAGTAGGTATCACACAGAGAGACTCCCATCCTGACATGTTGTAATCAGTAGGTATCACACAGAGAGACTCCCACCCTGACATGTTGTAATCAGTAGGTATCACACAGAGAGACTCCCATCCTGACATGTTGTAATCAGTAGGTATCACACAGAGAGACTCCCACCCTGACATGTTGTAATCAGTAGGTATCACACAGAGAGACTCCCATCCTGACATGTTGTAATCAGTAGGTATCACACAGAGAGACTCCCATCCTGACATGTTGTAATCAGTAGGTATCACACAGAGAGACTCCCATCCTGACATGTTGTCATCAGTAGGTATCACACAGAGAGACTCCCATCCTGACATGTTGTAATCAGTAGGTATCACACAGAGAGACTCCCATCCTGACATCAGTAGGTATCACACAGAGAGACGCCCACCCTGACATGTTGTAATCAGTAGGTATCACACAGAGAGACTCCCATCCTGACATGTTGTAATCAGTAGGTATCACACAGAGAGACTCCCACCCTGACATGTTGTAATCAGTAGGTATCACACAGAGAGACTCCCATCCTGACATGTTGTAATCAGTAGGTATCACACAGAGAGACTCCCATCCTGACATGTTGTAATCAGTAGGTATCACACAGAGAGACTCCCATCCTGACATGTTGTAATCAGTAGGTATCACACAGAGACACTCCCATCCTGACATGTTGTAATCAGTAGGTATCACACAGAGAGACTCCCATCTTGACATGTTGTAATCAGTAGGTATCACACAGAGAGACTCCCACCCTGACATGTTGTAATCAGTAGGTATCACACAGAGACTCCAGAGAGACTCCCACCCTGACATGTTGTAATCAGTAGGTATCACACAGAGAGACTCCCATCCTGACATGTTGTAATCAGTAGGTATCACACAGAGAGACTCCCATCCTGACATGTTGTAATCAGTAGGTATCACACAGAGAGACTCCCATCCTGACATGTTGTAATCAGTAGGTATCACACAGAGAGACTCCCATCCTGACATGTTGTAATCAGTAGGTATCACACAGAGAGACTCCCATCCTGACATGTTGTAATCAGTAGGTATCACACAGAGAGACTCCCATCCTGACATGTTGTAATCAGTAGGTATCACACAGAGAGACTCCCATC
Source organism: Oncorhynchus nerka (assembly GCF_034236695.1). Classification (NCBI taxonomy): domain Eukaryota; kingdom Metazoa; phylum Chordata; class Actinopteri; order Salmoniformes; family Salmonidae; genus Oncorhynchus; species Oncorhynchus nerka. The sequence continues at coordinate 260,223 of NW_027040451.1, forward strand.
CTGACATGTTGTAATCAGTAGGTATCACACAGAGAGACTCCCACCCTGACATGTTGTAATCAGTAGGTATCACACAGAGAGACTCCCACCTGACTCCCATCCTGACATGTTGTAATCAGTAGGTATCACACAGAGAGACTCCCATCCTGACATGTTGTAATCAGTAGGTATCACACAGAGAGACTCCCATCCTGACATGTTGTAATCAGTAGGTATCACACAGAGAGACTCCCATCCTGACATGTTGTAATCAGTAGGTATCACACAGAGAGACTCCCATCCTGACATGTTGTAATCAGTAGGTATCACACAGAGAGACTCCCATCCTGACATGTTGTAATCAGTAGGTATCACACAGAGAGACTCCCATCCTGACATGTTGTAATCAGTAGGTATCACACAGAGAGACTCCCACCCTGACATGTTGTAATCAGTAGGTATCACACAGAGAGACTCCCATCCTGACATGTTGTAATCAGTAGGTATCACACAGAGAGACTCCCACCCTGACATGTTGTAATCAGTAGGTATCACACAGAGAGACTCCCATCCTGACATGTTGTAATCAGTAGGTATCACACAGAGAGACTCCCATCCTGACATGTTGTAATCAGTAGGTATCACACAGAGAGACTCCCACCCTGACATGTTGTAATCAGTAGGTATCACACAGAGAGACTCCCATCCTGACATGTTGTAATCAGTAGGTATCACACAGAGAGACTCCCATCCTGACATGTTGTAATCAGTAGGTATCACACAGAGAGACTCCCATCCTGACATGTTGTAATCAGTAGGTATCACACAGAGAGACTCCCATCCTGACATGTTGTAATCAGTAGGTATCACACAGAGAGACTCCCATCCTGACATGTTGTAATCAGTAGGTATCACACAGAGAGACTCCCATCCTGACATGTTGTAATCAGTAGGTATCACACAGAGAGACTCCCATCCTGACATGTTGTAATCAGTAGGTATCACACAGAGAGACTCCCACCCTGACATGTTGTAATCAGTAGGTATCACACAGAGAGACTCCCATCCTGACATGTTGTAATCAGTAGGTATCACACAGAGAGACTCCCATCTTGACATGTTGTAATCAGTAGGTATCACACAGAGAGACTCCCATCCTGACATGTTGTAATCAGTAGGTATCACACAGAGAGACTCCCACCCTGACATGTTGTAATCAGTAGGTATCACACAGAGAGACTCCCATCCTGACATGTTGTAATCAGTAGGTATCACACAGAGAGACTCCCATCCTGACATGTTGTAATCAGTAGGTATCACACAGAGAGACTCCCATCCTGACATGTTGTAATCAGTAGGTATCACACAGAGAGACTCCCACCCTGACATGTTGTAATCAGTAGGTATCACACAGAGAGACTCCCATCCTGACATGTTGTAATCAGTAGGTATCACACAGAGAGACTCCCATCCTGACATGTTGTAATCAGTAGGTATCACAGACTCCCAGAGAGACTCCCATCCTGACATGTTGTAATCAGTAGGTATCACACAGAGAGACTCCCATCCTGACATGTTGTAATCAGTAGGTATCACACAGAGAGACTCCCATCCTGACATGTTGTAATCAGTAGGTATCACACAGAGAGACTCCCATCCTGACATGTTGTAATCAGTAGGTATCACACAGAGAGACTCCCATCCTGACATGTTGTAATCAGTAGGTATCACACACAGAGACTCCCATCCTGACATGTTGTAATCAGTAGGTATCACACAGAGAGACTCCCATCCTGACATGTTGTAATCAGTAGGTATCACACAGAGAGACTCCCATCCTGACATGTTGTAATCAGTAGGTATCACACAGAGAGACTCCCATCCTGACATGTTGTAATCAGTAGGTATCACACAGAGAGACTCCCATCCTGACATGTTGTAATCAGTAGGTATCACACAGAGACTCCCATCCTGACATGTTGTAATCAGTAGGTATCACACAGAGAGACTCCCATCCTGACATGTTGTAATCAGTAGGTATCACACAGAGAGACTCCCACCCTGACATGTTGTAATCTCACACAGAGAGACTCCTGACATGTTGTAATCAGTAGGTATCACACAGAGAGACTCCCATCCTGACATGTTGTAATCAGTAGGTATCACACAGAGAGACTCCCACCCTGACATGTTGTAATCAGTAGGTATCACACAGAGAGACTCCCATCCTGACATGTTGTAATCAGTAGGTATCACACAGAGAGACTCCACCCTGACATGTTGTAATCAGTAGGTATCACACAGAGAGACTCCCATCCTGACATGTTGTAATCAGTAGGTATCACACAGAGAGACTCCCACCCTGACATGTTGTAATCAGTAGGTATCACACAGAGAGACTCCCATCCTGACATGTTGTAATCAGTAGGTATCACACAGAGAGACTCCCATCCTGACATGTTGTAATCAGTAGGTATCACACAGAGAGACTCCCATCCTGACATGTTGTAATCAGTAGGTATCACACAGAGAGACTCCCACCCTGACATGTTGTAATCAGTAGGTATCACACAGAGAGACTCCCATCCTGACATGTTGTAATCAGTAGGTATCACACAGAGAGACTCCCATCCTGACATGTTGTAATCAGTAGGTATCACACAGAGAGACTCCCATCCTGACATGTTGTAATCAGTAGGTATCACACAGAGAGACTCCCATCCTGACATGTTGTAATCAGTAGGTATCACACAGAGAGACTCCCATCCTGACATGTTGTAATCAGTAGGTATCACACAGAGAGACTCCCACCCTGACATGTTGTAATCAGTAGGTATCACACAGAGAGACTCCCATCCTGACATGTTGTAATCAGTAGGTATCACACAGAGAGACTCCCATCCTGACATGTTGTAATCAGTAGGTATCACACAGAGAGACTCCCATCCTGACATGTTGTAATCAGTAGGTATCACACAGAGAGACTCCCATCCTGACATGTTGTAATCAGTAGGTATCACACAGATCCTGACATGTTGTAACTCCCATCCTGACATGTTGTAATCAGTAGGTATCACACAGAGAGACTCCCATCTTGACATGTTGTAATCAGTAGGTATCACACAGAGAGACTCCCACCCTGACATGTTGTAATCAGTAGGTATCACACAGAGAGACTCCCACCCTGACATGTTGTAATCAGTAGGTATCACACAGAGAGACTCCCATCCTGACATGTTGTAATCAGTAGGTATCACACAGAGAGACTCCCACCCTGACATGTTGTAATCAGTAGGTATCACACAGAGAGACTCCCATCCTGACATGTTGTCATCAGTAGGTATCACACAGAGAGACTACCATCCTGACATGTTGTAATCAGTAGGTATCACACAGAGAGACTCCCATCCTGACATGTTGTAATCAGTAGGTATCACACAGAGAGACTCCCACCCTGACATGTTGTAATCAGTAGGTATCACACAGAGAGACTCCCATCCTGACATGTTGTAATCAGTAGGTATCACACAGAGAGACTCCCACCCTGACATGTTGTAATCAGTAGGTATCACACAGAGAGACTCCCATCCTGACATGTTGTAATCAGTAGGTATCACACAGAGAGACTCCCACCCTGACATGTTGTAATCAGTAGGTATCACACAGAGAGACTCCCATCCTGACATGTTGTAATCAGTAGGTATCACACAGAGAGACTCCATCATCCTGACATGTTGTAATCAGTAGGTATCACACAGAGAGACTCCCATCCTGACATGTTGTAATCAGTAGGTATCACACAGAGAGACTCCCACCCTGACATGTTGTAATCAGTAGGTATCACACAGAGAGACTCCCATCCTGACATGTTGTAATCAGTAGGTATCACACAGAGAGACTCCCATCTTGACATGTTGTAATCAGTAGGTATCACACAGAGAGACTCCCACCCTGACATGTTGTAATCAGTAGGTATCACACAGAAAGACTCCCATCTTGACATGTTGTAATCAGTAGGTATCACACAGAGAGAGTCCCATCTTGACATGTTGTAATCAGTAGGTATCACACAGAGAGACTCCCATCCTGACATGTTGTAATCAGTAGGTATCACACAGAGAGACTCCCACCCTGACATGTTGTAATCAGTAGGTATCACACAGAGAGACTCCCATCCTGACATGTTGTAATCAGTAGGTATCACACAGAGAGACTCCCATCTTGACATGTTGTAATCAGTAGGTATCACACAGAGAGACTCCCACCCTGACATGTTGTAATCAGTAGGTATCACACAGAGAGACTCCCATCCTGACATGTTGTAATCAGTAGGTATCACACAGAGACTCCCATCCTGACATGTTGTAATCAGTAGGTATCACACAGAGAGACTCCCACCCTGACATGTTGTAATCAGTAGGTATCACACAGAGAGACTCCCATCCTGACATGTTGTCATCAGTAGGTATCACACAGAGAGACTACCATCCTGACATGTTGTAATCAGTAGGTATCACACAGAGAGACTCCCATCCTGACATGTTGTAATCAGTAGGTATCACACAGAGAGACTCCCATCCTGACATGTTGTAATCAGTAGGTATCACACAGAGAGACTCCCACCCTGACATGTTGTAATCAGTAGGTATCACACAGAGAGACTCCCATCCTGACATGTTGTAATCAGTAGGTATCACACAGAGAGACTCCCATCCTGACATGTTGTAATCAGTAGGTATCACACAGAGAGACTCCCACCCTGACATGTTGTAATCAGTAGGTATCACACAGAAAGCAGTTTGTTTCCCTTGTGCTAATAATGCAGCCCAGAATCAGTCACACACACACACACACACACACACACACACACACACACACACACACACACACACACACACACACACACACACACACACAGTGGTGCCAGATTCCTGTCATAAGCGTTTTGACGAGGCACCTCTTCGGGTTGACTCACAGCCCTCTCTCTGAGGAGCTGTAAAAGCTGTCACACTGTTGACTGAGGGAGGCCTTTAATTACAAGCATCAATCTTTACCCTTGATTTAGTCATTTATTTAAATGATTTACCCTTTGAACACACACACACACACACACACACACACACACACACACACACAGAGACACACAACACACACACACACACACACACACACACACACACACACACACACACACAGAGAGATGCACGCAAGCACACACACACACACACACAGATGCACGCAAGCACACACACACTCAGAGAGAGAGATGCACGCAAGCACACACACACACACACATACAGACACTTGGGATGCAGACAATGTAACAAGTTGAAGCATTCATCTGTGTAGGTCAGATGTATTTTCCACTAAAACTGAAAAAGGCATTAGATTATCAGATTGGACTCGAAGCCGGACTTGTGAATTGGCAGCCGGAACGATCTTTTGCTGCGAGCAGCTGAGATATAAAATTGATATTTTGTGTGTGTGTCCCCCCCCCCCCCCCACCCACCCCAAATTTGTGATTTCCAGAACCCCTCAGATGGAATAAAATTAACACGTGATGACCTCAGAGCCAGGAGAGCCCTTGTGTGCTCCCTAACAAATACACTGGGAATGATTGAGCCCTTTACAATCAAGAGTAGTCACTCTTAACCATCTTGGCATTCCTATCCCTGTTGTTCCTATCAATGTGAGAAGTTTGGACAGTTTTTTTTATGAATGTTTAACCAGTGGTGCTGTTAGAGATACAGACAGATGAATAAAACAAGAGGAGAGGAGAGGAGAGGAGAGGAGAGGAGAGGAGAGGAGAGGAGAGGAGAGGAGAGGAGAGGAGAGGAGAGGAGAGGAGAGGAGAGTTTGTAACGGCCTCTTACCTGCTAACTTATTGGGCATTCTGAAGCCATCCTTCTGTTTCCCTTGTCAATGTGGAAGCCCGAGAGACCACTAACACCCTGGGGGCAGACCTACGCTGGTACACTCCAGGAATGTCAACAGGCTGGTACTCAGAGAGAAAAAAACACGAAGTCAGCTTTTTAGCTAAAACCACAATCTCACATATTTTATACTCCACTCTTTTCTTTCTAACCCCTTATACTCTGCCTAAATCAGAGAGAGAGAGAGAGAGAGAGAGAAGGAGAGACAGAGAGAGAGACAGAGAGAGACAGAGAGAGAGAGACACAGAGGGAGAGACACAGAGGGAGAGAGAGACACACAGAGAGAGAGACAGAGAGAGAGAGAGAGAGAGAGAAGGAGAAAGAGAGACAGAGAGAGACAGAGGGAGACACACAGAGAGAGAGAGAGAGAGAGAGAGAGAGAGAGAGAGAGAGAGAGAGAGAGACAGAGAGCGAGAGCGAGAGAGAAAGACACATAGAGAGAGAGAGACACACACAGAGAGAAGGAGACACAGGAGAGAGAGAGAGAGAGAGAGAGAGAGAGAGAGAGAGAGAGCGAGCGAGCGAGCACGAAACAACCCTCTAAGGGTTCTTCATCTATACTAGGACAAATGGAACATGACTGTACCAAGAGACAAGGCTTGTCAGAATTGTAAATCACACGTATGTAACTTCAAGGCCGAATGCCTGGGAGTGGTTTGAGTGTGGAGGGGAAAACTGACAACTAGCTGTCATTGGCAGAGAGTTTTTGGAATTCGCTTTCTTATTGGTCCGTCAACTAATTAGGCCTGCCTGGTGATGTCACCGGGCAGGCCAAAACTCCATCCCACCAAAACAGGCAGACATTTCAGGAGTCTTTTTCAAACAGCTCTTCCACTAAGGAAAGGGGGATCACTATAAGGGCATGATCATTATTTTCAACATTGTATTATTATTCCAGTCTCATAATGTGGAAATATGTATAAAACACGGTGAAAATATATATATATATATTTTTTTAAATCTCCACTGAGAGTTTAAAGTCTAAATGTCCTTTTAGGGATCTTATACAACAAAGTCTATTGTTATTGAAGCAAACCTTCAGTGTTAACCAGGTTACAATGTGAGGTAACAGACAAAGGCCAGTTCGTTAAGATAGACAGAGGATGGTTTGTTTTAGTGACCCCTCGCTCGTATTGAGGATGACAACGCTGTGTGTACAACCAAGAGATACACCGTCAGTCATCAAGACCTCCTACACTGAAATCCATGACAATCCCCTTAATTATTTCACATTAAAACCAACTGCAATTCATAGACATTTCTTACTATGTATCTCTCCTCGGGTTGCTATTCTTTAGTCTTTGGCGAAGGCTTTTTTTTCAGTACGTTATGGCTGAAACAACTGTCCTGCAGTCCACAGCACTTTTCACACGTTTCTCAGAGACCTTAATCGGTCCACTTAGTTTTTCAAGCCAAATAGAAGCAACGGTATGTGTCTGTCTGTCTGCCTGTCTGTCTGTCTGCCTGCCTGTGGGCTCTGTCTGTCTGTCTGTCTGCCTGTATGTCTGTCTGTCTGCCTGCCTGCGGGCTCTGTCTGTCTGTCTGTCTGTCTGTCTGTCTGTCTGTCTGTCTGTCTGTCTGTCTGTCTGTCTGTCTGTCTGTCTGTCTGTCTGTCTGTCTGTCTGTCTGTCTGTGTCTGTCTGCCTGCCTGTGGGCTCTGTCTGTCTGTCTGCCCGCCTGTCCGTCCGTCCGTCTCTTTGTTCAGGTGCTAAAGAGTGCAGGCAGGCATATATCTAACATGCGGCTGGATCAATACCGAGAGCCAATTATTTCACCAAGCTCTTCATCATTACACGTACGAGTGGACAGACCTCGTCCCCTCCACTCCTCACTGCTTGGCTTCAGACTCTAACTGCGTTCCAAATGGCACCCTATTCCCTATGAAGTGCACTACTTTCGACCAGATCCCTGTGGATCCTGGTTGTCACGTTCGTCATAAGGATCAGACCAAGGTGCAGCGTGGTATGTGTACGTTCTTATTTATTTAAACAATGAACACTGAACAAACAAACAAAATAACAAAACATGACGCTATACAAACAAGTGCTGACAGGCAACGACACATAGTCAAGATCCCACAACAGAAAGTGGGAAACAGGGCTGCCTAAATATGAACGATAAACAGCTGTCTCTGATTGGGAACCATATCAGGCCAACATAGAAATACAAAAAAACTAGACCTACAACAACCCAAGACAAACAAAACCCTAGACATACAAAACCCTACACATACAACACTAGAGTACCCACCCTAGTCACACCCTGACCTAACCAACATATATAGAAAACAGAGATATCTAAGGTCAGGCGTGACACTGGTCACAAGTACTGCACTATAGGGAGTATGGTGCCATTTGGGACACAACCCATAGACGTTGGGTCTCAGGCTCCTCATTTCACATGCGAGACACACATTGTTGATGTCTATGTACTCCCATTTCCCTGACAGTGAAGGACTGACTGTCTCCTCTCTAAATGTCACAGGGTTCAGACTTGTCAAGGAGGGAGGGAGGGAGGCAGGGGGGCTTGTCTGTTCTGTGTTTTGCTGAATGGTCAGTCTAATTGACCATAGAGCTGTAGTCTGGAGGCCTCTAAAAAGTGTTTCTTGAGTGGAGGCGAGGAACCTTTCTGTGTAGAAGATGACACCCTCATCTACTCCTCAGACGACGCCACGGGAAGTGGAACCCGATCGATTTGGAAAAACGACGAATTGGTCTGTATGAACGACGTCAACGGGCCGTTCTAAAAACAAACTCTTACATGCTATACCTACCACACACTAGTCAGTAGGGCCAGTGTGCACACTAAGGCAAGACGCTGGAGGCTGATTTAATAACATCAATACTTCAGAATGACACAATGCATCTGCTCCTTTCTTGCACTTAACACTGGCACTTGTCTTATCTTACCAGCATTGACTTTGTTCATAGCTGCTTTCTAGAAGGGACATCTTTACTTACAGGTGTAGGATCTTCATTTGACCAGTTCATCACAACAGGAAAATAATCCTGGAGCGGCAGGACATGTGAATTATCATGTGGATTATAATTAATGGACATTTTATGTAAGAGTTGATACGTTCTTCGTAAGGAAAAATCTGAGAATTTCTAAGTGGAAATTACAAACCAGAGAACCACACACAGCTTACCATAAACCTGAACCTCAACACTAACACATAAAGCTAACCATAAACCTGATTTATAAATATACCTTACACACAGCTAACCAACCATAAACCTGATTTATAAATATACCTTACACACAGCTAACCATAAACCTGATTTATAAATATACATTACACACAGCTAACCAACCATAAACCTGATTTATAAATATACCTTACACACAGCTAACCATAAACCTGATTTATAAATATACCTTACACACAGCTAACTATAAACCTGATTTATAAAATATACATTACACACAGCACATAAACCTGATTTATAAATATACCATAAACCACTAAACCTGATTTATAAATATACCTTACACACAGCTAACCAACCATAAACCTGATTTATAAAATATACCTTACACTAGCTTAACCATAAACCTGATTTATAAAATACATAGCTAACCATAAACCTGATTTATAAACTACTTCTGGCTGGAGCCCTAACCAACCACAAAGGGCACTACTAACCAACCATAAACCTGATTTATAAAATATTCCCTAAACCTGATTTATAAATATACCTTACACACAGCTAACTATAAACCTGGCTGGAACCTGATTTATTCCCTAACCAACCATAGGGCAGCTAACTATAAACCTGATTTATAAAATATACCTTACCAGAGCATAAACCTGATTTATAAATATCCCTACATAGCTAACCATAAACCTGTACACTTGCTAACCATAAAGAGCCTTATTCCCTACATAGTGCACTACTTCTGTCCAGAGCCCTATTCCCTACATAGGGCACTACTTCTGTCCAGAGCCCTATTCCCTACATAGGGCACTACTTCTGTCCAGAGCCCTATTCCCTACATAGGGAGCCCTATTCCCTACATAGGGCACTACTTCTGTCCAGAGCCCTATTCCCTACATAGGGGTCAAGAGCCCTATTCCCTACATAGGGCACTACTTCTGTCCAGAGCCCTAGGTAGACTAGCGGGTTGGCAGGTAGACCAGCGGGGCGGCAGGTAGACCAGCGGGGTGGCAGACAGACCAGGGGTGGCAGACAGACCAGCGGGGCGGCAGACAGACCAGCGGGGTGGCAGACAGACCAGCGGGGCGGCAGGTAGACCAGCGAGGCGACAGGTAGACCAGCGAGGCGACAGGTAGACCAGCGGGGCGCCAGGTAGACCAGCGGGGCGGCAGACAGACCAGCGAGGCGACAGGTAGACCAGCGGGGCGGAAGACAGACCAGCGGGGCGACAGGTAGACCAGCGGGGCGACAGGTAGACCAGCGAGGCGACAGGTAGACCAGCGAGGCGACAGGTAGACCAGCGAGGCGGCAGGTAGACCAGCGGGGCGACAGGTAGACCAGCGAGGCGGCAGGTAGACCAGCGGGGCGACAGGTAGACCAGCGGGGCGACAGGTAGACCAGCGGGGCGACAGGTAGACCAGCGGGGCGGCAGGTAGACCAGCGAGGCGGCAGACAGACCAGCGGGGCGGCAGACAGACCAGCGGGGCGGCAGGCAAGCAGACTAGCGGTTAGGAGCGTTGGGCCAGTTCCCGAAAGTTTGCTGTTTCAAAATCCCAGAGCCGACTAGGTGAAATATCTGTTGATGAGCCCTTGAGCAAGGATGTTGACCCTATTTTCTCAATGGTCTCTGACGATAATAGCTGATTCCTGGCTCTGACCCCACTCTCCAAAGGTGTCTGAGCAGGATATGCAAAAAAATATTTTCCAATGCACTTTTACACGTGTGAAATAGGACAAATGTAAGCACACACCTAATTATTTTCTAAATGTGTTACTTTCGTAGAGAGAGTCGAGCCAGAGCTGGAATATCCTCCAAAAAACCATCCACCATGTTTACAAATTCTGAGCTTTCATCTCATTGGGAAAACATGCAGTCGTCTGAATCCATTTTGGGAGACCCAGCAGTAAAATGTTTGGCCCCAAAGCAATTGATATTCCGCTCCATTTTAGGCTCACTTCTGATCGGAGATTGTGTGTGATACTAAGAGGCTCGAGTGAACACATTACTGCTCCTTCCGTCCCTCCTGCCTGCCTGTCGTTTGTCCTGATGACTAAAAGCCTTGGTGCTTTTCAACATTCACAGACAAATTAATGGTATGCCGCTCTTAACCAGAGCAAAGTGTCCCGGAGGAGAATGGAAACTCTAGCAGCACTTTGAGCTTCTATTCACATTCATATAGGCTGGTTAGATAGATTACTAGAGGATGGTGTTGGAGGTAAAGACTGAGTGGGTTAGATAGATTACTAGAGGATGGTGCTGGATATAAAGACTGAGTGGGTTAGATAGATTACTAGAGGATGGTGCTGGATATAAAGACTGAGTGGGTTAGATTACTAGAGGATGGTACAGGATATAAAGACTGAGTGGGTTAGATTACTAGAGGATGGTACTGGATATAAAGACTGAGTGGGTTAGATTACTAGAGGATGGTACAGGATATAAAGACTGAGTGGGTTAGATAGATTACTAGAGGATGGTGCTGGATATAAAGACTGAGTGGGTTAGATTACTAGAGGATGGTACAGGATATAAAGACTGAGTGTGTTAGATTACTAGAGGATGGTACAGGATGTAAAGACTGAGTGGGTTAGATTACTAGAGGATGGTACAGGATGTAAAGACTGAGTGGGTTAGATTACTAGAGGATGGTACAGGATATAAAGACTGAGTGGGTTAGATAGATTACTAGAGGATGGTACAGGATATAAAGACTGAGTGGGTTAGATAGATTACTATAGGATGGTACAGGATGTAAAGACTGAGTGGGTTAGATTACTAGAGGATGGTACAGGATGTACATTTACATTTAAGTCATTTAGCAGACGCTCTTATCCAGAGCGACTTTAAAGACTGAGTGGGTTAGATAGATTACTAGAGGATGGTACAGGATATAAAGACTGAGTGGGTTAGATTACTAGAGGATGGTACAGGATATAAAGACTGAGTGGGTTAGATTACTAGAGGATGGTGCTGGATATAAAGACTGAGTGGGATAGATTACTAGAGGATGGTACAGGATATAAAGACTGAGTGGGTTAGATAGATTACTAGAGGATGGTACAGGATATAAAGACTGAGTGAGTTAGATAGATTACTAGAGGATGGTACAGGATATAAAGACTGAGTGGGTTAGATAGATTACTAGAGGATGGTACAGGATATAAAGACTGAGTGGGTTAGATTACTAGAGGATGGTACAGGATATAAAGACTGAGTGGGTTAGATAGATTACTAGAGGATGGTACAGGATATAAAGACTGAGTGGGTTAGATTACTAGAGGATGGTAGAGGATATAAATACTGAGTGGGTTAGATTACTAGAGGATGGTACAGGATATAAAGACTGAGATGAGTTAAAGAGATAGATTACTAGAGGATGGTACAGGATATAAAGACTGAGTGGGTTAGATTACTAGAGGATGGTACAGGATATAAAGACTGAGTGGGGTTAGATTACTAGAGGATGGTACAGGATATAAAGACTGAGTGGGTTAGATTACTAGAGGATGGTACAGGATATAAAGACTGAGTGGGTTAGATTACTAGAGGATGGTACAGGATATAAAGACTGAGTGGGTTAGATAGATTACTAGAGGATGGTACAGGATATAAAGACTGAGTGGGTTAGATAGATTACTAGAGGATGGTACAGGATATAAAGACTGAGTGAGTTAGATAGATTACTAGAGGATGGTACAGAATATAAAGACTGAGTGGGTTAGATAGATTACTAGAGGATGGTACAGAATATAAAGACTGAGTGGGTTAGATAGATTACTAGAGGATGGTACAGGATATACAGACTGAGTGGGTTAGATAGATTACTAGAGGATGGTACAGGATATAAAGACTGAGTGGGTTAGATTACTAGAGGATGGTGCTGCATATAAAGACTGCGTTTTAGAATAACTGTCTTCAAAGTAATGACTCGGGACGTCGGGTTTGATATGAAAGCCTATTTTAGTAATATTAGTTGTTCACGTTACATTTAACAACTTTAGATTCTACAGAGCAATGCAGGTCAGTTGCTAGCTTAAATCAGGATAATCACGTGTCACTTGCACATAACTGGCGCGTTCTCTCTACTTCCTGTCGCAAGGCATTCTGGAACTTGCAGTCAAAAGCGTAATTCAATACTAACCAATACAACAAAATATGTATGTACTCCAATACCTTGACTTTGTTGTCCTTAAAGCCATTTTGACAAAACTGTGGAAGTATGCTTGGGGTCATTGTGCATTTGGAAGACCCATTTGCAACAAAGCTTTAACTTCCTGACTGATGTCTTGAGATGTTGCTTCAATATATCCACATAATTTCCCTCCCTCATGATGCTATCTACAGTATTTTGTGAAGTGCACCAGTCCCTCCTGCAGCAAAGCACCCCCACAACATGATGCGGCCACCCCGTGCTTCACAGTTGGGATGGTGTTCTTCGGCTTGCAAGCCTCCCCCTTTCTCCTCCAAACATAACAACAGTCATTATGGCCAAACAGTTATATTTTTGTTTCATCAGACCAGAGGATATTTCTCCAAAAGTACGATCTTTGTCCCCATGTGCAGTTGCAAACTGTAGTTTGGCTTTATGGCTGTTTAGGAGCAATGGCTTCTTCCTTGCTGAGCGCCCTTTCAGGTTATGTCGATATAGGACTCATTTTACTGTGGATATAGATACTTTTGTACCTGTTTCCTCCAGCATCTTCACAAGGTCCTTTGCTGTTGTTCTGGGATTGATTTGCACTTTTCGCACCAAAGTATGTTATTCTCTAGGAGACAGAACGCGTCTACTTCCTGAGCGGTAGGACAACTGTGTGTTCCCATGGTGTTTATACTTGCGTACTATTGTTTGTACAGATGAACGTGGTACCTTCAAGCTTTTGGAAATTGCTCCCAAGGATGAACCAGACTGGTGGAAGTCTCCAATTGTTTTTCTGAGGTCTTGGCTGATTTCTTTTGATTTTCCCATCATGTCAAGCAAAGAGGCACTGAGTTTGAAGGTAGGCCTTGAAATACATCCACAGGTACACCTCCAATTGACTCAAATTATGTCAATTAGCCTATCAGAAGCTTCTAAAGCCATGACGTCATTTTCTGCGATGTTCCAAGCTGTTTAAAGGCACAGTCAACTTATTTTATCTAAACTTCTGACCCACTGGAATTGTGATACAGTGATTTATAAGATAAATAATCTGTCTGTAAACAATTGTTGGAAAAATGACTTGTGTCATGCACGAAGTAGATTAATAACCAACTTGCCAAAACTATAGTTTGTTAAACAAGAACTTTGTGGAGTGGTTGAAAAATGAGTTTTTATGACTCCAACCTAAGTGTATGGAAACTTCTGACTTCAACTGTAGAAGGCTAAAATCACATTTAGTCTTCGTACAAATAGTTTCATATTTAATCATATAAGTTTCACACCATTTAGATGTAAATCTGATCACTGGGAAATAGACACGTTCAGAGATACAGTAATGTTGTTCTACTGTCCTTCTTCACATCATAAATTAGTAAAGAATTCGACATGATTGTTCTTTAATTTACCACCTTATTTGTGTTAGGAATATTGTGTCGTTCTCCACTTTTGGATGTCGTAGTTTTGGCTGTAGGATTCTCCTTCTAACAAAAGTTTTTTTTTCCCCGCACAATCCTGTAGAGCCAGAAGGCAAAGTTTTTTTTCCCCGCACAATCCTGTAGAGTCAGAAGGCAAAGTTTTTTGCAAGGTATTTAGGACCGCCGTAAAACTGTCCAACTCCATCCCTCTCAGCCTCTGAGGGAGAGAGAGGAGGCTATAGAGAGGAACCACTGTAACCTGATCCTTGGAATCCTCACAGGAGAGTCATGACAACATTATGTGTCACTGTCCATGTTGACAGCTTCTGTACAGTAAGTCACTTAGGTTGAAAGTGTGTGCCACACTATCCATGTTGACAGCTTCTGTACAGTAAGTCACTTAGGTTGAGAAGGTGTCATTGTTGATGTTGGCAGCTTCTGTACAGTAAGTCACTTAGGTTGAGAAGGTGTCACTGTCCATGTTGACAGCTTCTGTACAGTAAGTCACTTAGGTTGAGAAGGTGTCACTGTCCATGTTGGCAGCTTCCGTACAGTAAGTCACTTAGGTTGAGAAGGTGTCACTGTCCATGTTGACAGCTTCTGTACAGTAAGTCACTTAGGTTGAGAAGGTGTCACTGTCCATGTTGACAGCTTCTGTACAGTAAGTCACTTAGGTTGAGAAGGTGTCACTGTCCATTTTGACAGCCTCTGTACAGTAAGTCACTTAGGTTGAGAAGGTGTCACTGTCCATGTTGACAGCTTCTGTACAGTAAGTCACTTAGGTTGAGAAGGTGTCACTGTCCATGTTGACAGCTTCTGTACAGTAAGTCACTTAGGTTGAGAAGGTGTCACAGTCCATGTTGACAGCTTCTGTACAGTAAGTCACTTAGGTTGAATGTCTATTACTGTCCATCTTGACAGCTTCTGTACAGTAAGTCACTTAGGTTGAGAAGGTGTCACTGTCCATGTTGACAGCTTCTGTACAGTAAGTCACTTAGGTTGAGAAGGTGTCACTGTCCATGTTGACAGCTTCTGTACAGTAAGTCACTTAGGTTGAATTTGTATTACTGTCCATGTTGACAGCTTCTGTACAGTAAGTCACTTAGGTTGAGAAGGTGTCACAGTCCATGTTGACAGCTTCTGTACAGTAAGTCACTTAGGTTGAGAAGGTGTCACTGTCCATGTTGACAGCTTCTGTACAGTAAGTCACTTAGGTTGAGAAGATGAGTCTGCTAATTGGCTTTGTTAATAAGTTTAATTTTAAGTTGTTGTCGACTGGATTGCTTCGTGCGTCACAGAACATGACAGGTGCCATTACCAGTACAGTGCTGTCCAATCACTCTGCTGCTGTGTTCTGACTAGGTTTCTGTCAGCCAATCACCTTCTAGTCTTCACCAGCATCATACACTGGCACAGGCCTTCACTACGTCCTCTCTGGTTGTTATTTTGGTTGGACGCGGACTCTCCCTCTTCTGTGACACCAACATGTTTCATCCCCCTTTCCATTTATTTCTCCTTGTCCTCTCTGCCCTTCGGCTCCTCCGGACTGACACGACATCCCTCTCTCTTCCAATCAGGAAAGAGATCCGTCACTATTATGGATGGCAGTAGGCAGGACATTATCACAGTTACAGAGTTGGCCAATAAGAAGCCAGAACAATGTTCCATGGGGGTTCTAGAACCCAGCCCATAGGAGTTGTGTTGATCTCAGTCCAAGATGGCTGATTATACAATGAGTAATCCATGTTGTCTCCCTGGCCTCTTCTCTTTTAGATGGAATAGGGAGCTGGTTAACTCAGTGGTGGTAACCTGTCTCTTATTTTATTCATTTATTTTATTTTATTCAACCTTTATTTAACTAGGCCCCTTATAGAGAGACACAGATGATTGGTCCTTTCACAGAGGGACACAGTTAATTGGTTCTTCCACAGAGAAACACAGTTGATAGGTCCTTTCACATAAGGACAGAATGGATTTTTTTTTTTCACAACAGAGGGGCGGTTCTGATTGGTATTTTCACACAGGGATGCTACTGATTGGTTCATTTCATAAAGGTACGGTTCTGGGCTGGTTTCCCAAATGTTTCGTGAATCATTAAAACATTAAAACATCTTCGTGAGAGTATCTTTTAAATGTTTTCCCAAAACCATCTTTATTAAAGTTGCACTTGAATTCATTAGTAATCTTAACGCCAGCCTCAGACCACTCATAGAACAGTGGTCCTTAGATCACCGTTTGCCCTCCCACATCACTTTGCACAGAGAAACTATCAGCTAAACATTGAATGAAGATGTGTCTCTCTGTGACCTCAAACTCTGTAGTTTAATATAAAGAGCCTAAAAAGTATGTTATAAACAAGGGAAGCAAGGATCATTTGTTTTGTTTAATGAAAACTGAGATAACAGAATTATATAATAGCTAGATTATTAGGCTAAATAGTGACATCACTTTCATGTATATGCAATCGATAGACCTACCTAATATTAAGCCATTAGGCTACATCTGAGATGCTTCAACATCCACATCTGTTAGGCCTATAGGCTATTGTTATCTAACAGATCACACACTGTAGCCTGACCAGTAACCTAAAGGTCAACTATTAGGACTATGGCAACGTCGCTTCACTTGATACGTCATGTTTCATTATTTAATGACTTAATTGTTGCATATTTATAGGTCTACTTGAAGCCCAATTCCAGTATGCCATTAGGCTACTATGATTTGTTGAGCAATTATAAAAACCATTGACATCATATCCTACTTTTAGGTAAGGTTGATATTTTCAAAGTGAATAAGGGAACAGGCGACTTTGACTTTGGCTTTATTCATTCTTGCTCACAGTTTACACAAACTGAAGAAATGCAGAATTTACATAACCCAACATTGCCTACAGAATAGCAATGAGAAGACACTTAGAATACATAACACATGGCTAACATAATACAAACACTTAGAATACAGAACACATGGCTAACATAATACAAACACTTAGAATACAGAACACATGGCCCACATAATACAAACACTTAGAATACAGAACACATGACTAACATAATACAAACACTTAGAATACAGAACACATGACTAACATAATACAAACACTTAGAATAATACAAACACTTAGAATACAGAACACATGACTAACATAATACAAACACTTAGAATACAGAACACATGGCTAACATAATACAAACACTTAGAATACAGAACACATGACTAACATAATACAAACACTTAGAATACAGAACACATGGCTAACATAATACAAACACTTAGAATACAGAACACATGGCTAACATAATACAAACACTTAGAATACAGAACACATGGCTAACATAATACAAACACTTAGAATACAGAACACATGGCTAACATAATACAAACACTTAGAATACAGAACACATGGCTAACATAATACAAACACTTAGAATACAGAACACATGGCCCACATAATACAAACACTTAGAATACAGAACACATGGCTAACATAATACAAACACTTAGAATACAGAACACATGATACAAACACTTAGAATACAGAACACAACATACAACTTAAACACATAAAGGCTAAACAACATTTATTGTCATGATGGGAAAACTGTTTTTGTCACCTGTGCTCCCTCTCTGGCCTCTTGGTCACCAGGCTGCTCATTTATGGCGCACACCCGTCACCATCTTTAGACGCACCTGCGCGTCATCAGACTCACCTGGACTCCATCACCTCCCTGATTACCTTGCCTATAAAAAGTCCCTCCCTTTGGTTCCTTCCCCAGGCGTTATTGTTTCTGTCTCCGTGTCGTGTCTGTGCGTTGTTTGTGTTTTCTTGTTTTATATTATATTTGCGTTTATTTATTAAAACACCCTCTCTGAAGTTGTTTCCGACTCTCATCATACATCATTACAGTATTGCAAAAAAAAAAGGAATAAAAAATATGACTTTGCATAGCCATGAATCATTTAGGAGTTACAGAGAGCTCTTTAGTCTATATTCTGGAATCATTTTCAGCATGGGACAACTCCTGTTACGACACAGTTAAGATTCACTTGGTAACGAGTGCACTGCGTGGTGTTTTGGGAAATGGGTGTGACATCTTTGCCTGTTATTTCTACGATGCATCGTTAAAACACTCGTAACCCTAAACTCCAATGCTATCGGGAAACTGGGCCCTTATTGGTTCCTTCAACACAGGAACAGCTCTGATTGGTTCATTTTACATAGGAACAGTTCTGATTGATTCCTTTCATAAGGAGACTGTTCTGATTGGTTCCTTTAACAATAGCAGGAAAAGTTCTAATTGTTTATTTTCACAGAGGGATAGGCCTAATTTGGTTCTTCCTTTACGTGGGATGACAGGGATTCGACTTTCTCTGTGCCTCTGTCTGGATTTGGGATGACAGGGATCTGACTTTCTCTGTGCCCGTCCAGACTTGGGAATGTTTTACATATTCTACATCACTACTCTATCAGCAGGCTGATTGGCAGTTTGGCACCATGCAGTGGTAGATTCAGGATGCTGACTCTTAAGGACATTCACAACAGACCGGCAACCAGTGGCATATGCATCTCATTCAATGACCGGCCCTGAGACCCGATATGCTCAAATTGAGAAGGAGATGCTGAGCATATCATATGCTTGTGAGAGATTCCATCAGTTTGTCTCAGGACAAGTAATCAGCATTGAAACTGATCACAAACCACTAATTCCGCTGTTTCATAAACCACTGATTCCGCTGTTTCAAAAAACCACTGATTCCGCTGTTTCAAAACCACTGATTCCGCTGTTTCATAAACCACTGATTCCGCTGTTTCAAAACCACTGATTCCGCTGTTTCAAAACCACTGATTCCGCTGTTTCAAAAAACCACTGATTCCGCTGTTTCAAAAACCACTGATTCCACTGTTTCATAAACCACTGATTCCGCTATTTCATAAACCACTGATTCCGCTGTTGCATAAACCACTGATTCTGCTGTTGCAAAAACCACTGATTCCGCTGTTGCAAAAACCACTGATTCCGCTTTTGCATAAACCACTGATTCCGCTGTTTCAAAAACCACTGATTCCGCTGTTGCAAAAACCACTGATTCCGCTGTTGCAAAAACCACTGAATGACTGTCCACTGGGGTGCCAAAGTATGATGATCAAACTACAATGCTCTGAATGTAGCATACACACCAAGGAAAGATGATGTGCACTGCAGACGCTCTTTCTAGAGATGTGATACCCAAAGGCTTTAGAGAACACCACAGCAGACGCTCTTTCTAGAGCTGTGGTACCCAGAGGCTTTAACGAACACCACAGCAGAAGCTCTTTCTAGAGCTGAGGTACCCAGAGGCTTTAGCGAACACCACAGCAGAAGCTCTTTCTAGAGCTGTGGTACCCAGAGGCTTTAGCGAACACCACAGCAGAAGCTCTTTCTAGAGCTGTGGTACCCAGAGGCTTTAACGAACACCACAGCAGACTCTCTTTCTAGAGCTGTGGTACCCAAAGGCTTTAGAGAACACCACAGCAGACGCTCTTTCTAGAGCTGTGGTACCCAGAGGCTTTAACGAACACCACAGCAGACACTCTTTCTAGAGCTGTGGTACCCAGAGGCTTTAGCGAACACCACAGTAGACGCTCTTTCTAGAGCTGTGGTACCCAGAGGTTTTAACGAACACCACAGCAGACGCTCTTTCTAGAGCTGTGGTAGCCAGAGGCTTTAACGAACACCACAGCAGACGCTCTTTCTAGAGCTGTGGTAACCTAAGGCGCTAGCGAACACCACAGCAGATGAAGAAGTGAGAGCATGATCACTACAGAATTTCCAGTCGAAAATGCAAAGATGGAAATCACACGGACTGAGACAGAAAAAAGACACAACACTGACAAACCTGAAGGAAACAATCATCAACGGATGGTCTAACATGAAACAAGCTCACAAGACATAACTGGATACTGGAACTGCAGAGCTGAGCTGACAGAAACATGGTCTACAAAAAAATGCAAAATAGTAATGCCAAAAAGGAGGAAAATATATTTTGTTAAAGATAAATGAAGGGCACTTAGGAATCGAGAAGTACAACAAGAGAGCATGTGAAGTAAAGTATTGGCCCGGGATTAACCAAAATGCGACAGACAAAGTATCAAATTGTACTACATACCAAGCAGCCAGAGACGTTAAAGGCCCCACCCTGCACCTGAGAGATCACACCAAAAGGTAGGAGCTTTTCACATGTCATGGAATGGTTTACCTTGTGGTCACAGACTCCTGCTCCCTGGATCCAGAGGTTAGGAGGCTGAACCCCAACACTGGATCCAGAGGTTAGGAAGCTGAACCCCACCACTGGATCCAGAGGTTAGGAGGCTGAACCCCACCACTGGATCCAGAGGTTAGGAAGCTGAACCCCACCACTGGATCCAGAGGTTAGGAAGCTGAACCCCACCACTGGATCCAGAGGTTAGGAGGCTGAACCCCACCACTGGATCCAGAGGTTAGGAGGCTGAACCCCACCACTGGATCCAGAGGTTAGGAGGCTGAACCCCACCACTGGATCCAGAGGTTAGGAGGCTGAACCCCACCACTGGATCCAGAGGTTAGGAGGCTGAACCCCACCACTGGATCCAGAGGTTAGGAGGCTGAACCACCACTGGATCCAGAGGTTAGGAGGCTGAACCCCACCACTGGATCCAGAGGTTAGAGGCTGAACCCCACCACTGGATCCAGAGGTTAGGAGGCTGAACCCCACCACTGGATCCAGAGGTTAGGAGGCTGAACCCCACCACTGGATCCAGAGGTTAGAGGCTGACCACCACCCACCACTGGATCCAGAGGTTAGGAGGCTGAACCCCACCACTGGATCCAGAGGTTAGGAGGCTGAACCCCACCACTGGATCCAGAGGTTAGGAGGCTGAACCCCACCACTGGATCCAGAGGTTAGGAGGCTGAACCCCACCACTGCAGACACTGTGAGAACCTGGATGAAATCCATATTCTCCAGACAAGGGGGTTGGCAAGTGAAGACTTCAGTGATAATGGACCGCAATTCTCTAATGCAAAGTTCAAACATTTCAACAAAAGTCCACACAGCCCACAATCAAACGGACTGGTGGAGAAATCTGAATCACATCTTCTGAACCCCCTGGGACATGCCACTCACATCTTCTGAACCCCCTGAGACATGCCAGTCTCATCTTCTGAACCCCCTGGGACATGCCAGTCTCATCTTCTGAACCCCCTGGGACATGCCACTCACATCTTCTGAACCCCCTGAGACATGCCACTCACATCTTCTGAACCCCCTGAGACATGCCAGTCTCATCTTCTGAACCCCCTGAGACATGCCAGTCTCATCTTCTGAACCCCCTGAGACATGCCAGTCTCATCTTCTGAACCCCCTGAGACATGCCAGTCTCATCTTCTGAACCAACTGAGACATGCCAGTCTCATCTTCTGAACCCCCTGAGACATGCCAGTCTCATCTTCTGAACCAACTGAGACATGCCAGTCTCATCTTCTGAACCAACTGAGACATGGCAGTCACATCTTCTGAACCAACTGAGACATGCCAGTCTCATCTTCTGAACCCCCTGAGACATGCCAGTCTCATCTTCTGAACCAACTGAGACATGCCAGTCTCATCTTCTGAACCCCCTGAGACATGCCAGTCTCATCTTCTGAACCCCCTGAGACATGCCAGTCTCATCTTCTGAACCAACTGAGACATGCCAGTCTCATCTTCTGAACCAACTGAGACATGCCAGTCTCATCTTCTGAACCAACTGAGACATGCCAGTCTCATCTTCTGAACGAACTGAGACATGGCAGTCACATCTTCTGAACCCCCTGAGACATGCCAGTCTCATCTTCTGAACCAACTGAGACATGCCAGTCTCATCTTCTGAACCAACTGAGACATGCCAGTCTCATCTTCTGAACCCCCTGAGACATGCCACTCACATCTTCTGAACCCCCTGGGACATGCCAGTCTCATCTTCTGAACCCCCTGGGACATGCCAGTCTCATCTTCTGAACCAACTGAGACATGCCAGTCTCATCTTCTGAACCAACTGAGACATGCCAGTCTCATCTTCTGAACCCCCTGAGACATGCCACTCACATCTTCTGAACCCCCTGGGACATGCCAGTCTCATCTTCTGAACCCCCTGAGACATGCCAGTCTCATCTTCTGAACAGCCTGGGACATGCCAGTCTCATCTTCTGAACCCCCTGAGACATGCCACTCACATCTTCTGAACCCCCTGGGACATGCCAGTCTCATCTTCTGAACCCCCTGGGACATGCCAGTCACATCTTCTGAACCCCCTGAGACATGCCAGTCTCATCTTCTGAACCAACTGAGACATGCCAGTCTCATCTTCTGAACCAACTGAGACATGCCAGTCTCATCTTCTGAACCAACTGAGACATGCCAGTCTCATCTTCTGAACGAACTGAGACATGGCAGTCACATCTTCTGAACCCCCTGAGACATGGCAGTCTCATCTTCTGAACCCCCTGGGACATGCCAGACTCACCTTCTGAACCCCCTGAGACATGCCAGTCACATCTTCTGAACCCCCTGGGACATGCCAGACTCATCTTCTGAACCCCCTGAGACATGCCAGTCACATCTTCTGAACCCCCTGAGACATGCCAGTCTCATCTTCTGAACCCCCTGGGACATGCCAGTCTCATCTTCTGAACCCCCTGGGACATGCCAGTCTCATCTTCTGAACCCCTGGGACATGCCAGTCTCATCTTCTGAACCCTGGGACATACCAGTCTCATCCTCTGAACCCCCTGAGATATGCCAGTCTCATCTTCTGAACCAACTGGCT
>NW_027040451.1:284170-329041 GCF_034236695.1 Oncorhynchus nerka
TAGGTATCACACAGAGAGACTCCCACCCTGACATGTTGTAATCAGTAGGTATCACACAGAGAGACTCCCACCCTGACATGTTGTAATCAGTAGGTATCACACAGAGAGACTCCCATCCTGACATGTTGTAATCAGTAGGTATCACACAGAGAGACTCCCATCCTGACATGTTGTAATCAGTAGGTATCACACAGAGAGACTCCCACCCTGACATGTTGTAATCAGTAGGTATCACACAGACTCCCATCCTGACATGTTGGTATCACACAGAGACTCCCACCCTGACATGTTTTGTTTCCCTTGTGCTAATAATGCAGCCCAGAATCAGTCACACACACACACACACACACACACACACACACACACACACACACACACACACAGTGGTGCCAGATTCCTGTCATAAGCGTTTTGACGAGGCACCTCTTCGGGTTGACTCACAGCCCTCTCTCTGAGGAGCTGTAAAAGCTGTCACACTGTTGACTGAGGGAGGCCTTTAATTACAAGCATCAATCTTTACCCTTGATTTAGTCATTTATTTAAATGATTTACCCTTTGAACACACACACACACACACACACACACACACACACACACACACAGAGAGAGATGCACGCACACACACACACACACACACACACACACACACACACACACACACACACACACACACACACACACACACACACACAGAGATGCACGCAAGCACACACACACACACACACACAGATGCACGCAAGCACACACACACACACTCAGAGAGAGATGCACGCAAGCACACACACACACACACATACAGACACTTGGGATGCAGACAATGTAACAAGTTGAAGCATTCATCTGTGTAGGTCAGATGTATTTTCCACTAAAACTGAAAAAGGCATTAGATTATCAGATTGGACTCGAAGCCGGACTTGTGAATTGGCAGCCGGAACGATCTTTTGCTGCGAGCAGCTGAGGTATAAAATTGATATTTTGTGTGCCCCCCACTCCCCCCCCCCCACCCCAAATTTGTGATTTCCGGAACCCCTCAGATGGAATAAAATTAACACGTGATGACCTCAGAGCCAGGAGAGCCCTTGTGTGCTCCCTAACAAATACACTGGGAATGATTGAGCCCTTTACAATCAAGAGTAGTCACTCTTAACCATCTTGGCATTCCTATCCCTGTTGTTCCTATCAATGTGAGAAGTTTGGACAGTTTTTTTTATGAATGTTTAACCAGTGGTGCTGTTAGAGATACAGACAGATGAATAAAACAAGAGGAGAGGAGAGGAGAGGAGAGGAGAGGAGAGGAGAGGAGAGGAGAGGAGAGGAGAGGAGAGGAGAGGAGAGGAGAGGAGAGGAGGAGAGGAGAGGAGAGTTTGTAACGGCCTCTTACCTGCTAACTTATTGGCCATTCTGAAGCCATCCTTCTGTTTCCCTTGTCAATGTGGAAGCCCGAGAGACCACTAACACCCTGGGGGCAGACCTACGCTGGTACACTCCAGGAATGTCAACAGGCTGGTACTCAGAGAGAAAAAAACACGAAGTCAGCTTTTTAGCTAAAACCACAATCTCACATATTTTATACTCCACTCTTTTCTTTCTAACCCCTTATACTCTGCCTAAATCAGAGAGAGAGAGAGAGAGAGAGAGAAGGAGAGACAGAGAGAGAGAGACACAGAGGGAGAGACACAGAGGGAGAGACACAGAGGGAGAGAGAGACACACAGAGAGAGAGACAGAGAGAGAGAGAGAGAGACAGAGAGCGAGAGCGAGAGAGAAAGAGAGAGAGACACAGAGAGAGAGAGAGAGAGAGAGAGAGACAGAGAGCGAGAGCGAGAGAGAAAGAGAGAGAGACACACACAGAGAGAAGGAGACACAGAGAGAGAGAGAGACACACACAGAGAGAAGGAGACACAGGAGAGAGAGAGAGAGAGAGAGAGAGAGAGAGAGAGAGAGAGAGAGAGCGAGCGAGCACGAAACAACCCTCTAAGGGTTCTTCATCTATACTAGGACAAATGGAACATGACTGTACCAAGAGACAAGGCTTGTCAGAATTGTAAATCACACGTATGTAACTTCAAGGCCGAATGCCTGGGAGTGGTTTGAGTGTGGAGGGGAAAACTGACAACTAGCTGTCATTGGCAGAGAGTTTTTGGAATTCGCTTTCTTATTGGTCCGTCAACTAATTAGGCCTGCCTGGTGATGTCACCGGGCAGGCCAAAACTCCATCCCACCAAAACAGGCAGACATTTCAGGAGTCTTTTTCAAACAGCTCTTCCACTAAGGAAAGGGGGATCACTATAAGGGCATGATCATTATTTTCAACATTGTATTATTATTCCAGTCTCATAATGTGGAAATATGTATAAAACACGGTGAAAAATATATATATATATATATTTTTTAAAAATCTCCACTGAGAGTTTAAAGTCTAAATGTCCTTTTAGGGATCTTATACAACAAAGTCTATTGTTATTGAAGCAAACCTTCAGTGTTAACCAGGTTACAATGTGAGGTAACAGACAAAGGCCAGTTCGTTAAGATAGACAGAGGATGGTTTGTTTTAGTGACCCCTCGCTCGTATTGAGGATGACAACGCTGTGTGTACAACCAAGAGATACACCGTCAGTCATCAAGACCTCCTACACTGAAATCCATGACAATCCCCTTAATTATTTCACATTAAAACCAACTGCAATTCATAGACATTTCTTACTATGTATCTCTCCTCGGGTTGCTATTCTTTAGTCTTTGGCGAAGGCTTTTTTTTCAGTACGTTATGGCTGAAACAACTGTCCTGCAGTCCACAGCACTTTTCACACGTTTCTCAGAGACCTTAATCGGTCCACTTAGTTTTTCAAGCCAAATAGAAGCAACGGTATGTGTCTGTCTGTCTGCCTGTCTGTCTGTCTGCCTGCCTGTGGGCTCTGTCTGTCTGTCTGTCTGCCTGTATGTCTGTCTGTCTGCCTGCCTGCGGGCTCTGTCTGTCTGTCTGTCTGTCTGTCTGTCTGTCTGTCTGTCTGTCTGTCTGTCTGTCTGTCTGTCTGTCTGTGTCTGTCTGCCTGCCTGTGGGCTCTGTCTGTCTGTCTGCCCGCCTGTCCGTCCGTCCGTCTCTTTGTTCAGGTGCTAAAGAGTGCAGGCAGGCATATATCTAACATGCGGCTGGATCAATACCGAGAGCCAATTATTTCACCAAGCTCTTCATCATTACACGTACGAGTGGACAGACCTCGTCCCCTCCACTCCTCACTGCTTGGCTTCAGACTCTAACTGCGTTCCAAATGGCACCCTATTCCCTATGAAGTGCACTACTTTCGACCAGATCCCTGTGGATCCTGGTTGTCACGTTCGTCATAAGGATCAGACCAAGGTGCAGCGTGGTATGTGTACGTTCTTATTTATTTAAACAATGAACACTGAACAAACAAACAAAATAACAAAACATGACGCTATACAAACAAGTGCTGACAGGCAACGACACATAGTCAAGATCCCACAACAGAAAGTGGGAAACAGGGCTGCCTAAATATGAACGATAAACAGCTGTCTCTGATTGGGAACCATATCAGGCCAACATAGAAATACAAAAAAAAACTAGACCTACAACAACCCAAGACAAACAAAACCCTAGACATACAAAACCCTACACATACAACACTAGAGTACCCACCCTAGTCACACCCTGACCTAACCAACATATATAGAAAACAGAGATATCTAAGGTCAGGGCGTGACACTGGTCACAAGTACTGCACTATATAGGGAGTATGGTGCCATTTGGGACACAACCCATAGACGTTGGGTCTCAGGCTCCTCATTTCACATGCGAGACACACATTGTTGATGTCTATGTACTCCCATTTCCCTGACAGTGAAGGACTGACTGTCTCCTCTCTAAATGTCACAGGGTTCAGACTTGTCAAGGAGGGAGGGAGGGAGGCAGGGGGGCTTGTCTGTTCTGTGTTTTGCTGAATGGTCAGTCTAATTGACCATAGAGCTGTAGTCTGGAGGCCTCTAAAAAGTGTTTCTTGAGTGGAGGCGAGGAACCTTTCTGTGTAGAAGATGACACCCTCATCTACTCCTCAGACGACGCCACGGGAAGTGGAACCCGATCGATTTGGAAAAACGACGAATTGGTCTGTATGAACGACGTCAACGGGCCGTTCTAAAAACAAACTCTTACATGCTATACCTACCACACACTAGTCAGTAGGGCCAGTGTGCACACTAAGGCAAGACGCTGGAGGCTGATTTAATAACATCAATACTTCAGAATGACACAATGCATCTGCTCCTTTCTTGTACTTAACACTGGCACTTGTCTTATCTTACCAGCATTGACTTTGTTCATAGCTGCTTTCTAGAAGGGACATCTTTACTTACAGGTGTAGGATCTTCATTTGACCAGTTCATCACAACAGGAAAATAATCCTGGAGCGGCAGGACATGTGAATTATCATGTGGATTATAATTAATGGACATTTTATGTAAGAGTTGATACGTTCTTCGTAAGGAAAAATCTGAGAATTTCTAAGTGGAAATTACAAACCAGAGAACCTGAGAACCTCAACACACACAGCTTACCATAAACCTGATTTATAAAATATACCTTACACACAGCTAACCAACCATAAACCTGATTTATAAATATACATTACACACAGCTAACCATAAACCTGATTTATAAATATACCTTACACACAGCTAACCATAAACCTGATTTATAAAATATACCTTACACACAGCTAACCAACCATAAACCTGATTTATAAAATATACCTTACACACAGCTAACCATAAACCTGATTTATAAATATACCTTACACACAGCTAACCAACCATAAACCTGATTTATAAATATACCTTACACACAGCTAACCAACCATAAACCTGATTTATAAATATACCTTACACACAGCTAACCATAAACCTGATTTATAAATATACCTTACACACAGCTAACCATAAACCTGATTTATAAAATATACCTTACACACAGCTAACCATAAACCTGATTTATAAAATATACCTTACACACAGCTAACCATAAACCTGATTTATGAAAATATTCCCTACACACAGCTAACCATAAACTTCTGGCTTTAGCCCTATACATAGGGCACTAACCAGAACCTAAACCTGATTTATCCCTACCTGGGCACTACACTGGCTAACCTAACCATAAAGGGCACTGATTTATAAATATACCTTACATAGGGCAACTTCTTAAACCTGATTTATAAATATACTTCTTCCACAGCCCTATTCCCTGACTTATAGGGCACTACTTCTGTACACACAGCTAACCAACCATAGGGCACTGATTTATAAATATTCCTTACATAGGGCACTAACCATCCAGAGCCCTATTTATAAGGGCACTACTTCTGTCACACAGCCCTAACCATAAACCTGATTTATAAATATTCCCTACATAGGGCACTACTAACTATCCAGAGCCCTATTTATAAAATACCAGCCGGGCGGCAGGTAGACCAGCGGGGTAACAGACCAGCGGGGTGGCAGACAGATTTATAACAGACCAGCGGGGTGGCAGACAGACCAGCGGGCGGCATTTAGACCAAGGCGACAGGTAGACCAGCAGGCTAACAGGTAGACCACGGGCGCCATTTATACCAAATAGACCAGCGAGGCGACAGGTAGACCAGCCATAAACCTGATTTATAAATAGACCAGCGGGCACACAGGTAGACCAGCATAAACCTGATTTATAGAAATATACAGGTAGACCAGCACACAGCTAACCAGCGGGCCTGATTTACCAAATAGACCAGCGGGCGACAGGTAACCATAAACCTGATTTATAAACCAGCGGGCGACAGGTAGACCAGCGGGCCATAAACCACGGGCGGCAGACAGACCAGCTAGGCGACAGGTAGACCACGGGCGGAAGACCCAGCGGGCGACAGGTAGACCAGCACTACGACAGGCCCTACCAGCTGGGCGGCAGGTAGACCCTATTCCAGACAGACATAGGCGGGCGGCAGACAGACCAGTGGGGCTGGAAGGCTATTCCAGACTACATAGGCAGCGTTGGGCCAGAGCCCTAGTTTGCTGTTTCAAAATCCCAGAGCCGCAGGTGAAATATCTGTTGATGAGCCCTTGAGCAAGGATGTTGACCCTATTTTCTCAATGGTCCAGAGCCCTATTCCTGGCTCTACCCCACTCTTCAAAGGTGTCCAGGATAGCCCAATGCCTTTTACATAGGGCAATAGGACAAATGTAAGCACACACCTAATTATTCCCTAAATGGGTTACTTCTGAGAGAGAGCCAGAGCTGGAATATCCTCCAAAAAACCATCCACCATGTTTACAAATTCTGAGCTTTCATCTCCAGGAAGACAGCAGGGTCTGAATCCAGGGAGACCAGCAGTAAAATGTTTGGCCCCAAAGCAGATAGACCAGCTCCATTTTAGGCTCACTTCTGATCGGGGGTGTGATACTAAGACCAGCTCGCAGACAGACCACGGGGTGGCATTACTGACCAGTCCCTCCTGCCTGGCGACAGTTTGTCCTGATGACTAAAAGCCTTGGGCTTTTCAACATTAGAGACAAATTAATGGGCGCCAGCTCTTAACCAGAGCAAAGTGGGCGGCAGACAGACCAGCAGCACTTTGAGCTTCATTCACACCAGCGGGGCTGGAAGACAGACCAGAGGATGGGTTGGAGGTAGACCAGCGGGCGTTAGATAGACCAGCGAGGATGGTGCTGGATATAAAGCGAGTGGGTTAGATAGATTACCAGAGGATGGTGCTGGGCAGTGGGTTAGACCAGAGGATGGTACAGGATATAAAGCGAGTGGCAGTTAGACCAGAGGATGGTACAGGATATAAAGACTGGTGGGACAGATTACCAGAGGGGTACAGGATAGAAAGACTGAGTGGGTTAGATAGATTACGAGGATGGTACAGGATATAAAGACTGAGTGGGTTAGATAGATTAGCTAGAGGGGGCTGGATAGCAGACTGAGTGGGTTAGGAGGATGGTACAGGATATAAAGAGTTTGAGTGTGTTCAAATTCCCAGAGGATGGACAGGATGAAATATGGGTTGATGAGCCCTTGAGCAAGGATGTTGACCCTAGTGGGTTTTCTCAATGGTCTCAGGATATAAAGACTGAGTGGGTTGACCCCACTCTCCAAAGGATGGTAGCAGGATATAAAAAATATTTTCCAATGCACTTTTACTGTGAGGATGGTACAAATGTAAGCACACACCTAATTATTTTCTAAATGGTACAGGATTACATTTACATTTAAGTCATTTAGAGAGCTCTTAGCCAGAGACTTTAAAGAATATGGGTTAGAAAAACCATCCAGGATGTTTACAGGATATAAAGACTGAGTGGGTTAGATTACTGAGGATGGTACAGGATATAAAGACAGTGGGTTAGATTACTAGCAGTAAAATGTGCTGGATATAAAGATTGATATTCTAGAGGATGGTACAGGATATAAAGACTGAGTGGGTTAGAGATTACTAGAGGATGGTACAGGATATAAAGACTGAGTGAGTTAGATAGATTACTAGAGGATCCTTCAGGATATCCTGACTGAGTGTCGTTTGTCCTAGAGGATGGACAGGATAAAAGACTGGTGCTTTTCAACATTACAGAGGATTACAGGATATAAAGACTGCTCTTAACCAGAGCAAGGTGTCCCAGGATATAAAGAGAATGGAAACTCTAGCAGCACTTTGAGCTTCTATTCACATTCATATAGGCTGGTTAGATAGATTACTAGAGGATGGTGTTGGATATAAAGACTGAGTGGGTTAGATAGATTACTAGAGGATGGTGCAGGATATAAAGACTGAGTGGGTTAGATAGATTACTAGAGGATGGTGCTGGATATAAAGACTGAGTGGGTTAGATTACTAGAGGATGGTACAGGATATAAAGACTGAGTGGGTTAGATTACTAGAGGATGGTACAGGATATAAAGACTGAGTGGGTTAGATTACTAGAGGATGGTACAGGATATAAAGACTGAGTGGGTTAGATAGATTACTAGAGGATGGTGCTGGATATAAAGACTGAGTGGGTTAGATTACTAGAGGATGGTACAGGATATAAAGACTGAGTGTGTTAGATTACTAGAGGATGGTACAGGATGTAAAGACTGAGTGGGTTAGATTACTAGAGGATGGTACAGGATGTAAAGACTGAGTGGGTTAGATTACTAGAGGATGGTACAGGATATAAAGACTGAGTGGGTTAGATAGATTACTAGAGGATGGTACAGGATATAAAGACTGAGTGGGTTAGATAGATTACTATAGGATGGTACAGGATGTAAAGACTGAGTGGGTTAGATTACTAGAGGATGGTACAGGATGTACATTTACATTTAAGTCATTTAGCAGACGCTCTTATCCAGAGCGACTTTAAAGACTGAGTGGGTTAGATAGATTACTAGAGGATGGTACAGGATATAAAGACTGAGTGGGTTAGATTACTAGAGGATGGTACAGGATATAAAGACTGAGTGGGTTAGATTACTAGAGGATGGTGCTGGATATAAAGACTGAGTGGGATAGATTACTAGAGGATGGTACAGGATATAAAGACTGAGTGGGTTAGATAGATTACTAGAGGATGGTACAGGATATAAAGACTGAGTGAGTTAGATAGATTACTAGAGGATGGTACAGGATATAAAGACTGAGTGGGTTAGATAGATTACTAGAGGATGGTACAGGATATAAAGACTGAGTGGGTTAGATTACTAGAGGATGGTACAGGATATAAAGACTGAGTGGGTTAGATAGATTACTAGAGGATGGTACAGGATATAAAGACTGAGTGGGTTAGATTACTAGAGGATGGTAGAGGATATAAATACTGAGTGGGTTAGATTACTAGAGGATGGTACAGGATATAAAGACTGAGTGAGTTAGATAGATTACTAGAGGATGGTACAGGATATAAAGACTGAGTGGGTTAGATTACTAGAGGATGGTACAGGATATAAAGACTGAGTGGGTTAGATTACTAGAGGATGGTACAGGATATAAAGACTGAGTGGGTTAGATTACTAGAGGATGGTACAGGATATAAAGACTGAGTGGGTTAGATTACTAGAGGATGGTACAGGATATAAAGACTGAGTGGGTTAGATAGATTACTAGAGGATGGTACAGGATATAAAGACTGAGTGGGTTAGATTACTAGAGGATGGTACAGGATATAAAGACTGAGTGAGTTAGATAGATTACTAGAGGATGGTACAGGATATAAAGACTGAGTGGGTTAGATAGATTACTAGAGGATGGTACAGGATATAAAGACTGAGTGAGTTAGATAGATTACTAGAGGATGGTACAGAATATAAAGACTGAGTGGGTTAGATAGATTACTAGAGGATGGTACAGAATATAAAGACTGAGTGGGTTAGATAGATTACTAGAGGATGGTACAGGATATACAGACTGAGTGGGTTAGATAGATTACTAGAGGATGGTACAGGATATAAAGACTGAGTGGGTTAGATTACTAGAGGATGGTGCTGCATATAAAGACTGCGTTTTAGAATAACTGTCTTCAAAGTAATGACTCGGGACGTCGGGTTTGATATGAAAGCCTATTTTAGTAATATTAGTTGTTCACGTTACATTTAACAACTTTAGATTCTACAGAGCAATGCAGGTCAGTTGCTAGCTTAAATCAGGATAATCACGTGTCACTTGCACATAACTGGCGCGTTCTCTCTACTTCCTGTCGCAAGGCATTCTGGAACTTGCAGTCAAAAGCGTAATTCAATACTAACCAATACAACAAAATATGTATGTACTCCAATACCTTGACTTTGTTGTCCTTAAAGCCATTTTGACAAAACTGTGGAAGTATGCTTGGGGTCATTGTGCATTTGGAAGACCCATTTGCAACAAAGCTTTAACTTCCTGACTGATGTCTTGAGATGTTGCTTCAATATATCCACATAATTTCCCTCCCTCATGATGCTATCTACAGTATTTTGTGAAGTGCACCAGTCCCTCCTGCAGCAAAGCACCCCCACAACATGATGCGGCCACCCCGTGCTTCACAGTTGGGATGGTGTTCTTCGGCTTGCAAGCCTCCCCCTTTCTCCTCCAAACATAACAACAGTCATTATGGCCAAACAGTTATATTTTTGTTTCATCAGACCAGAGGATATTTCTCCAAAAGTACGATCTTTGTCCCCATGTGCAGTTGCAAACTGTAGTTTGGCTTTTTTATGGCTGTTTAGGAGCAATGGCTTCTTCCTTGCTGAGCGCCCTTTCAGGTTATGTCGATATAGGACTCATTTTACTGTGGATATAGATACTTTTGTACCTGTTTCCTCCAGCATCTTCACAAGGTCCTTTGCTGTTGTTCTGGGATTGATTTGCACTTTTCGCACCAAAGTATGTTATTCTCTAGGAGACAGAACGCGTCTACTTCCTGAGCGGTAGGACAACTGTGTGTTCCCATGGTGTTTATACTTGCGTACTATTGTTTGTACAGATGAACGTGGTACCTTCAAGCTTTTGGAAATTGCTCCCAAGGATGAACCAGACTGGTGGAAGTCTCCAATTGTTTTTCTGAGGTCTTGGCTGATTTCTTTTGATTTTCCCATCATGTCAAGCAAAGAGGCACTGAGTTTGAAGGTAGGCCTTGAAATACATCCACAGGTACACCTCCAATTGACTCAAATTATGTCAATTAGCCTATCAGAAGCTTCTAAAGCCATGACGTCATTTTCTGCGATGTTCCAAGCTGTTTAAAGGCACAGTCAACTTATTTTATCTAAACTTCTGACCCACTGGAATTGTGATACAGTGATTTATAAGATAAATAATCTGTCTGTAAACAATTGTTGGAAAAATGACTTGTGTCATGCACGAAGTAGATTAATAACCAACTTGCCAAAACTATAGTTTGTTAAACAAGAACTTTGTGGAGTGGTTGAAAAATGAGTTTTATGACTCCAACCTAAGTGTATGGAAACTTCTGACTTCAACTGTAGAAGGCTAAAATGACATTTAGTCTTCGTACAAATAGTTTCATATTTAATCATATAAGTTTCACACCATTTAGATGTAAATCTGATCACTGGGAAATAGACACGTTCAGAGATACAGTAATGTTGTTCTACTGTCCTTCTTCACATCATAAATTAGTAAAGAATTCGACATGATTGTTCTTTAATTTACCACCTTATTTGTGTTAGGAATATTGTGTCGTTCTCCACTTTTGGATGTCGTAGTTTTGGCTGTAGGATTCTCCTTCTAACAAAAGTTTTTTTTCCCCGCACAATCCTGTAGAGCCAGAAGGCAAAGTTTTTTTTCCCCGCACAATCCTGTAGAGTCAGAAGGCAAAGTTTTTTGCAAGGTATTTAGGACCGCCGTAAAACTGTCCAACTCCATCCCTCTCAGCCTCTGAGGGAGAGAGAGGAGGCTATAGAGAGGAACCACTGTAACCTGATCCTTGGAATCCTCACAGGAGAGTCATGACAACATTATGTGTCACTGTCCATGTTGACAGCTTCTGTACAGTAAGTCACTGTTAGGTTGAAAGTGTGTGCCACACTATCCATGTTGACAGCTTCTGTACAGTAAGTCACTTAGGTTGAGAAGGTGTCATTGTTGATGTTGGCAGCTTCTGTACAGTAAGTCACTTAGGTTGAGAAGGTGTCACTGTCCATGTTGACAGCTTCTGTACAGTAAGTCACTTAGGTTGAGAAGGTGTCACTGTCCATGTTGGCAGCTTCTGTACAGTAAGTCACTTAGGTTGAGAAGGTGTCACTGTCCATGTTGACAGCTTCTGTACAGTAAGTCACTTAGGTTGAGAAGGTGTCACTGTCCATGTTGACAGCTTCTGTACAGTAAGTCACTTAGGTTGAGAAGGTGTCACTGTCCATTTTGACAGCCTCTGTACAGTAAGTCACTTAGGTTGAGAAGGTGTCACTGTCCATGTTGACAGCTTCTGTACAGTAAGTCACTTAGGTTGAGAAGGTGTCACTGTCCATGTTGACAGCTTCTGTACAGTAAGTCACTTAGGTTGAGAAGGTGTCACAGTCCATGTTGACAGCTTCTGTACAGTAAGTCACTTAGGTTGAATGTCTATTACTGTCCATCTTGACAGCTTCTGTACAGTAAGTCACTTAGGTTGAGAAGGTGTCACTGTCCATGTTGACAGCTTCTGTACAGTAAGTCACTTAGGTTGAGAAGGTGTCACTGTCCATGTTGACAGCTTCTGTACAGTAAGTCACTTAGGTTGAATTTGTATTACTGTCCATGTTGACAGCTTCTGTACAGTAAGTCACTTAGGTTGAGAAGGTGTCACAGTCCATGTTGACAGCTTCTGTACAGTAAGTCACTTAGGTTGAGAAGGTGTCACTGTCCATGTTGACAGCTTCTGTACAGTAAGTCACTTAGGTTGAGAAGATGAGTCTGCTAATTGGCTTTGTTAATAAGTTTAATTTTAAGTTGTTGTCGACTGGATTGCTTCGTGCGTCACAGAACATGACAGGTGCCATTACCAGTACAGTGCTGTCCAATCACTCTGCTGCTGTGTTCTGACTAGGTTTCTGTCAGCCAATCACCTTCTAGTCTTCACCAGCATCATACACTGGCACAGGCCTTCACTACGTCCTCTCTGGTTGTTATTTTGGTTGGACGCGGACTCTCCCTCTTCTGTGACACCAACATGTTTCATCCCCCTTTCCATTTATTTCTCCTTGTCCTCTCTGCCCTTCGGCTCCTCCGGACTGACACGACATCCCTCTCTCTTCCAATCAGGAAAGAGATCCGTCACTATTATGGATGGCAGTAGGCAGGACATTATCACAGTTACAGAGTTGGCCAATAAGAAGCCAGAACAATGTTCCATGGGGGTTCTAGAACCCAGCCCATAGGAGTTGTGTTGATCTCCAGTCCAAGATGGCTGATTATACAATGAGTAATCCATGTTGTCTCCCTGGCCTCTTCTCTTTTAGATGGAATAGGGAGCTGGTTAACTCAGTGGTGGTAACCTGTCTCTTATTTTATTCATTTATTTTATTTTATTCAACCTTTATTTAACTAGGCCCCTTATAGAGAGACACAGATGATTGGTCCTTTCACAGAGGGACACAGTTAATTGGTTCTTCCACAGAGAAACACAGTTGATAGGTCCTTTCACATAAGGACAGAATGGATTTTTTTTTTTCACAACAGAGGGGCGGTTCTGATTGGTATTTTCACACAGGGATGCTACTGATTGGTTCATTTCATAAAGGTACGGTTCTGGGCTGGTTTCCCAAATGTTTCGTGAATCATTAAAACATTAAAACATCTTCGTGAGAGTATCTTTTAAATGTTTTCCCAAAACCATCTTTATTAAAGTTGCACTTGAATTCATTAGTAATCTTAACGCCAGCCTCAGACCACTCATAGAACAGTGGTCCTTAGATCACCGTTTGCCCTCCCACATCACTTTGCACAGAGAAACTATCAGCTAAACATTGAATGAAGATGTGTCTCTCTGTGACCTCAAACTCTGTAGTTTAATATAAAGAGCCTAAAAAGTATGTTATAAACAAGGGAAGCAAGGATCATTTGTTTTGTTTAATGAAAACTGAGATAACAGAATTATATAATAGCTAGATTATTAGGCTAAATAGTGACATCACTTTCATGTATATGCAATCGATAGACCTACCTAATATTAAGCCATTAGGCTACATCTGAGATGCTTCAACATCCACATCTGTTAGGCCTATAGGCTATTGTTATCTAACAGATCACACACTGTAGCCTGACCAGTAACCTAAAGGTCAACTATTAGGACTATGGCAACGTCGCTTCACTTGATACGTCATGTTTCATTATTTAATGACTTAATTGTTGCATATTTATAGGTCTACTTGAAGCCCAATTCCAGTATGCCATTAGGCTACTATGATTTGTTGAGCAATTATAAAAACCATTGACATCATATCCTACTTTTAGGTAAGGTTGATATTTTCAAAGTGAATAAGGGAACAGGCGACTTTGACTTTGGCTTTATTCATTCTTGCTCACAGTTTACACAAACTGAAGAAATGCAGAATTTACATAACCCAACATTGCCTACAGAATAGCAATGAGAAGACACTTAGAATACATAACACATGGCCCACATAATACAAACACTTAGAATACAGAACACATGACTAACATAATACAAACACTTAGAATACAGAACACATGACTAACATAATACAAACACTTAGAATACAGAACACATGACTAACATAATACAAACACTTAGAATACAGAACACATGGCCCACATAATACAAACACTTAGAATACAGAACACATGACTAACATAATACAAACACTTAGAATACAGAACACATGACTAACATAATACAAACACTTAGAATACATAACACATGGCCCACATAATACAAACACTTAGAATACAGAACACATGACTAACATAATACAAACACTTAGAATACAGAACACATGGCTAACATAATACAAACACTTAGAATACAGAACACATGACTAACATAATACAAACACTTAGAATACAGAACACATGACTAACATAATACAAACACTTAGATGACAGAACACATGACTAACATAATACAAACACTTAGAATACAGAACACATGACTAACATAATACAAACACTTAGAATACAGAACACATGACTAACATAATACAAACACTTAGAATACAGAACACATGACTAACATAATACAAACACTTAGAATACAGAACACATGACTAACATAATACAAACACTTAGAATACAGAACACATGACTAACATAATACAAACACTTAGAATACAGAACACATGACTAACATAATACAAACACTTAGAATACAGAACACATGACTAACATAATACAAACACTTAGAATACAGAACACATGACTAACATAATACAAACACTTAGAATACAGAACACATGACTAACATAATACAAACACTTAGAATACAGAACACATGGCTAACATAATACAAACACTTAGAATACAGAACACATGGCCCACATAATACAAACACTTAGAATACAGAACACATGGCTAACATAATACAAACACTTAGAATACAGAACACATGGCCCACATAATACAAACACTTAGAATACAGAACACATGGCTAACATAATACAAACACTTAGAATACAGAACACATGGCCCACATAATACAAACACTTAGAATACAGAACACATGACTAACATAATACAAACACTTAGAATACAGAACACATGACTAACATAATACAAACACTTAGAATACAGAACACATGACTAACATAATACAAACACTTAGAATACAGAACACATGGCTAACATAATACAAACACTTAGAATACAGAACACATGGCCCACATAATACAAACACTTAGAATACAGAACACATGGCTAACATAATACAAACACTTAGAATACAGAACACATGGCCCACATAATACAAACACTTAGAATACAGAACACATGGCTAACATAATACAAACACTTAGAATACAGAACACATGGCCCACATAATACAAACACTTAGAATACAGAACACATGGCTAACATAATACAAACACTTAGAATACAGAACACATGGCCCACATAATACAAACACTTAGAATACAGAACACATGGCTAACATAATACAAACACTTAGAATACAGAACACATGACTAACAACATACAACTTAAACACATAAAGGCTAAACAACATTTATTGTCATGATGGGAAAACTGTTTTTGTCACCTGTGCTCCCTCTCTGGCCTCTTGGTCACCAGGCTGCTCGTTATGGCGCACACCCGTCACCATCTTTAGACGCACCTGCGCGTCATCAGACTCACCTGGACTCCATCACCTCCCTGATTACCTTGCCTATAAAAGTCCCTCCCTTTGGTTCCTTCCCCAGGCGTTATTGTTTCTGTCTCCGTGTCGTGTCTGTGCGTTGTTTGTGTTTTCTTGTTTTATATTATGTTGCGTTTATTTATTAAAACACTCCCTCTCTGAAGTTGTTTCCCGACTCTCATCATACATCATTACAGTATTGCAAAAAAAAAGGAATAAAAAAATATGACTTTGCATAGCCATGAATCATTTAGGAGTTACAGAGAGCTCTTTAGTCTATATTCTGGAATCATTTTCAGCATGGGACAACTCCTGTTACGACACAGTTAAGATTCACTTGGTAACGAGTGCACTGCGTGGTGTTTTGGGAAATGGGTGTGACATCTTTGCCTGTTATTTCTACGATGCATCGTTAAAACACTCGTAACCCTAAACTCCAATGCTATCGGGAAACTGGGCCCTTATTGGTTCCTTCAACACAGGAACAGCTCTGATTGGTTCATTTTACATAGGAACAGTTCTGATTGATTCCTTTCATAAGGAGACTGTTCTGATTGGTTCCTTTAACAATAGCAGGAAAAGTTCTAATTGTTTATTTTCACAGAGGGATAGGCCTAATTTGGTTCTTCCTTTTACGTGGGATGAAAGGGATTCGACTTTCTCTGTGCCTCTGTCTGGATTTGGGATGACAGGGATCTGACTTTCTCTGTGCCTCCGTCCAGACTTGGGAATGTTTTACATATTCTACATCACTACTCTATCAGCAGGCTGATTGGCAGTTTGGCACCATGCAGTGGTAGATTCAGGATGCTGACTCTTAAGGACATTCACAACAGACCGGCAACCAGTGGCATATGCATCTCATTCAATGACCGGCCCTGAGACCCGATATGCTCAAATTGAGAAGGAGATGCTGAGCATATCATATGCTTGTGAGAGATTCCATCAGTTTGTCTCAGGACAAGTAATCAGCATTGAAACTGATCACAAACCACTAATTCCGCTGTTTCATAAACCACTGATTCCGCTGTTTCAAAAACCACTGATTCCGCTGTTTCAAAAACCACTGATTCCGCTGTTTCAAAAACCACTGATTCCGCTGTTTCATAAACCACTGATTCCGCTGTTTCAAAAACCACTGATTGCGCTGTTTCAAAAACCACTGATTCCGCTGTTTCAAAAACCACTGATTCCGCTGTTTCAAAAACCACTGATTCCACTGTTTCATAAACCACTGATTCCGCTATTTCATAAACCACTGATTCCGCTGTTGCATAAACCACTGATTCTGCTGTTGCAAAAACCACTGATTCCGCTGTTGCAAAAACCACTGATTCCGCTTTTGCATAAACCACTGATTCCGCTGTTTCAAAAACCACTGATTCCGCTGTTGCAAAAACCACTGATTCCGCTGTTGCAAAAACCACTGAATGACTGTCCACTGGGGTGCCAAAGTATGATGATCAAACTACAATGCTCTGAATGTAGCATACACACCAAGGAAAGATGATGTGCACTGCAGACGCTCTTTCTAGAGATGTGATACCCAAAGGCTTTAGAGAACACCACAGCAGACGCTCTTTCTAGAGCTGTGGTACCCAGAGGCTTTAACGAACACCACAGCAGAAGCTCTTTCTAGAGCTGAGGTACCCAGAGGCTTTAGCGAACACCACAGCAGAAGCTCTTTCTAGAGCTGTGGTACCCAGAGGCTAACGAACACCACAGCAGAACACCACAGCAGCAGACGCTCTTTCTAGAGCTGTGGTACCCAGAGGCTTTAACGAACACCACAGCAGACACTCTTTCTAGAGCTGTACCCAGAGGTAGCGAACACCCAAAGGCTTTACCCAGAGGAACACCACAGCAGACGCTCTTTCTAGAGCTGTGGTAGCCAGAGGCTTTAACGAACACCACAGCAGACGCTCTTTCTAGAGCTGTGGTACCCTAAGGCGCTAGCGAACACCACAGCAGATGAAGAAGTGAGAGCATGATCACTACAGAATTTCCAGTCGAAAATGCAAAGATGGAAATCACACGGACTGAGACAGAAAAAAGACACAACACTGACAAACCTGAAGGAAACAATCATCAACGGATGGTCTAACATGAAACAAGCTCACAAGACATAACTGGATACTGGAACTGCAGAGCTGAGCTGACAGAAACATGGTCTACAAAAAAATGCAAAATAGTAATGCCAAAAAGTCTGAGGAAAATATATTTTGTTAAAGATAAATGAAGGGCACTTAGGAATCGAGAAGTACAACAAGAGAGCATGTGAAGTAAAGTATTGGCCCGGGATTAACCAAAATGCGACAGACAAAGTATCAAATTGTACTACATACCAAGCAGCCAGAGCCGTTAAAGGCCCCACCCTGCACCTGAGAGATCACACCAAAAGGTAGGAGCTTTTCACATGTCATGGAATGGTTTACCTTGTGGTCACAGACTCCTGCTCCCTGGATCCAGAGGTTAGGAGGCTGAACCCCAACACTGGATCCAGAGGTTAGGAAGCTGAACCCCACCACTGGATCCAGAGGTTAGGAGGCTGAACCCCACCACTGGATCCAGAGGTTAGGAAGCTGAACCCCACCACTGGATCCAGAGGTTAGGAAGCTGAACCCCACCACTGGATCCAGAGGTTAGGAGGCTGAACCCCACCACTGGATCCAGAGGTTAGGAGGCTGAACCCCACCACTGGATCCAGAGGTTAGGAAGCTGAACCCCACCACTGGATCCAGAGGTTAGGAGGCTGAACCCCACCACTGGATCCAGAGGTTAGGAGGCTGAACCCCACCACTGGATCCAGAGGTTAGGAGGCTGAACCCCACCACTGGATCCAGAGGTTAGGAGGCTGAACCCCACCACTGGATCCAGAGGTTAGGAGGCTGAACCCCACCACTGGATCCAGAGGTTAGGAGGCTGAACCCCACCACTGGATCCAGAGGTTAGGAAGCTGAACCCTACCACTGGATCCAGAGGTTAGGAGGCTGAACCCCACCACTGGATCCAGAGGTTAGGAGGCTGAACCCCACCACTGGATCCAGAGGTTAGGAGGCTGAACCCCACCACTGGATCCCAGGCTGAACCCCACCACTGCAGACACTGTGAGAACCTGGATGAAATCCATATTCTCCAGACAAGGGGGTTGGCAAGTGAAGACTTCAGTGATAATGGACCGCAATTCTCTAATGCAAAGTTCAAACATTTCAACAAAAGTCCACACAGCCCACAATCAAACGGACTGGTGGAGAAATCTGAATCACATCTTCTGAACCCCTGAGACATGCCAGTCTCATCTTCTGAACCCCCTGAGACATGCCAGTCTCATCTTCTGAACCCCCTGAGACATGCCAGTCTCATCTTCTGAACCAACTGTCTCATCTTCTGAACAACTGAGACCAGTCACATCTTCTGAACCGCCTGGGACATGCCAGTCTCATCTTCTGAACCAACTGAGACATGCCAGTCTCATCTTCTGAACCCCCTGAGACATGCCAGTCTCATCTTCTGAACCAACTGAGACATGCCAGTCTCATCTTCTGAACCAACTGAGACATGCCAGTCTCATCTTCTGAACCAACTGAGACATGCCAGTCTCATCTTCCCAACTGAGACATGCCACATCTTCTGCCAGTCTCATCTTCTGAACCCCCAACTGAGACATGCCAGTCTCATCTTCTGAACCCCCTGAGACAGCCAGTCTCATCTTCTGAACCAACTGAGACATGCCAGTCTCATCTTCTCTGAGACATGCCAGTCTCATCTTCTGAACCAACTGAGACATGCCAGTCTCATCTTCTGAACCCCTGAGACATGCCAGTCTCATCTTCTGAACCAACTGAGACATGCCAGTCTCATCTTCTGAACCAACTGAGACATGGCAGTCACATCTTCTGAACCGCCTGGGACATGCCAGTCTCATCTTCTGAACCAACTGAGACATGCCAGTCTCATCTTCTGAACCCCCTGAGACATGCCAGTCTCATCTTCTGAACCAACTGAGACATGCCAGTCTCATCTTCTGAACCAACTGAGACATGCCAGTCTCATCTTCTGAACCCCCTGAGACATGCCAGTCTCATCTTCTGAACCAACTGAGACATGCCAGTCTCATCTTCTGAACCAACTGAGACATGCCAGTCTCATCTTCTGAACGAACTGAGACATGGCAGTCACATCTTCTGAACCCCCTGAGACATGGCAGTCTCATCTTCTGAACCCCCTGGGACATGCCAGTCTCATCTTCTGAACCCCCTGGGACATGGCAGTCTCATCTTTTGAACCCCCTGGGACATGCCAGACTCACCTTCTGAACCCCCTGAGACATGCCAGTCACATCTTCTGAACCCCCTGGGACATGCCAGACTCATCTTCTGAACCCCCTGAGACATGCCAGTCACATCTTCTGAACCCCCTGAGACATGCCAGTCTCATCTTCTGAACCCCCTGGGACATGCCAGTCTCATCTTCTGAACCCCCTGGGACATGCCAGTCTCATCTTCTGAACACCCTGGGACATGCCAGTCTCATCTTCTGAACCCCCTGGGACATGCCAGTCTCATCCTCTGAACCCCCTGAGACATGCCAGTCTCATCTTCTGAACCAACTGGCTGAAGCCGTCTAGAAATCGGTTCGATAACATTGGTTATGGACAGGTCATTGGTTATGGACAGGTCATTGGTTATGGACAGGTCATTGGTTAGGGACAGGTCATGGACAGGTCATTGGTTATGGACAGGTCATTGGTTATGGACAGGTCTTTGGTTTTGGACAGGTCATTGGTTATGGACAGGTCATTGGTTATGGACAGGTCATTGGTTATGGACAGGTCATTGGTTATGGACAGGTCACTGGTAATAGACAGGTCATTGGTTATGGACAGGTCATGGACAGGTCATTGGTTATAGACAGGTCATTGGTTATGGACAGGTCATTGGTTATGGACAGGTCATTGGTTATGGCCTGGTCATTGGTTATAGACAGGTCATGGCCTGGTCATTGGTTATGGACAGGTCATTGGTCATGGACAGGTCATGGACAGGTCATTGGTTATGGACAGGTCATTGGTTATGGACAGGTCATTGGTTATAGACAGGTCATTGGTCATGGACAGGTCATTGGTAATAAACAGGTCATGGACAGGTCATTGGTCATGGACAGGTCATGAACTGGTCATTGGTTATGGACAGGTCATGGACAGGTCATTTTTATGGACAGGTCATTGGTAATAGACAGGTTATAGACAGGTCATTGGTCATGGATAGGTCATTGGTAATAGACAGGTCATGGACAGGTCACTGGTCATGGACAGGTCATTGGTTATGGACAGGTCATTGGTCATGGACAGGTCATTGGTCATAGACAGGTCATGGACAGGTCATTGGTCATAGACAGGTCATTGGTCATGGATAGGTCATTGGTAATAGACAGGTCATGGACAGGTCATTGGTCATGGACTGGTCATGAACTGGTCATTGGTTATGGACAGGTCATGGACAGGTCATTTTTATGGACAGGTCATTGGTTACAGACAGGTCATTGGTCATGGACAGGTCATGAACTGGTCATTGGTTATGGACAGGTCATTGGTAACAGACAGGTCAT
Source organism: Oncorhynchus nerka (assembly GCF_034236695.1). Taxonomy (NCBI): domain Eukaryota; kingdom Metazoa; phylum Chordata; class Actinopteri; order Salmoniformes; family Salmonidae; genus Oncorhynchus; species Oncorhynchus nerka. Next base: position 305,590 of record NW_027040451.1, read on the forward strand.
TGGTTATGAACAGGTCATTGGTTATGGACAGGTCATTGGTTATGAACAGGTCATTGGTTATGGACAGGTCATTGGTCATGGACAGGTCATTGGTTATGGACAGGTCATTGGTTATGGACAGGTCATTGGTTATGGACAGGTCATTGGTTACAGACAGGTCATTGGTTATAGACAGGTCATGGACAGGTCATTGGTTATGGACAGGTCATTGGTTATGGACAGGTCATTGGTTATGGACAGGTCATTGGTTATGGACAGGTCATTGGTCATGGACAGGTCATTGGTTATGGACAGGTCATTGGTTATGGACAGGTAATTGGTTATGGACAGATCATGGACAGGTCATTGGTTATGAACAGGTCATTGGTTATGGACAGGTCATTGGTCATGGACAGGTCATGGACAGGTCATTGGTTATGGACAGGTCATTGGTAATAGACAGGTCATGGACAGGTCATTGGTTATGGACAGGTCATTGGTTATGGACAGGTCATTGGTAATAGACAGGTCATGGACAGGTCATTGGTTATGGACAGGTCATTGGTCATGGACAGGTCATTGGTTATGGACAGGTCATTGGTTACGGACAGGTCATTGGTCATGGACAGGTCATTGGTTATGGACAGGTCATTGGTTATGAACAGGTCATTGGTTATGAACAGGTCATTGGTTATGGACAGGTCATTGGTTATGGACAGGTCATTGGTTATGAACAGGTCATTGGTTATGGACAGGTCATTGGTTATGGACAGGTCATTGGTAATAGACAGGTCATTGGTTATGGACAGGTCATGGACAGGTCATTGGTTATGGACAGGTCATTGGTTATGGACAGGTCATTGGTTATGGACAGGTCATTGGTTATAGACAGGTCATTGGTCATGGACAGGTCATTGGTTATGGACAGGTCATTGGTTATGGACAGGTCATGGACAGGTCATTGGTTATGGACAGGTCATTGGTTCATGGACAGGTCATTGGTCATGGACAGGTCATGAACTGGTCATTGGTTATGGACAGGTCATTGGTTATGGACAGGTCATTGGTTACAGACAGGTCATTGGTTATAGACAGGTCATGGACAGGTCATTGGTTATGGACAGGTCATTGGTTATGGACAGGTCATTGGTTATGGACAGGTCATTGGTTACAGACAGGTCATTGGTTATGGACAGGTCATGGACAGGTCATTGGTTATGGACAGGTCATTGGTTATGGACAGGTCATTGGTTATGGACAGGTCATTGGTTAAGACAGGTCATTGGTTATGGACAGGTCATTGGTTATGGACAGGTCATTGGTTATGGACAGGTCATTGGTTATGGACAGGTCATTGGTTATGGACAGGTCATTGGTTATGGACAGGTCATTGGTTATGGACAGGTCATTGGTTATAGACAGGTCATTGGTTATAGACAGGTCATGGACAGGTCATTGGTTATGGACAGGTCATTGGTTATGGACAGGTCATTGGTTATGGACAGGTCATTGGTTATGGACAGGTCATTGGTCATGGACAGGTCATGGACAGGTCATTGGTTATGGACAGGTCATTGGTAATAGACAGGTCATGGACAGGTCATTGGTTATGGACAGGTCATGGACAGGTCATTGGTTATGAACAGGTCATTGGTTATGGACAGGTCATTGGTCATGGACAGGTCATGGACAGGTCATTGGTTATGGACAGGTCATTGGTAATAGACAGGTCATGGACAGGTCATTGGTTATGGACAGGTCATTGGTTATGGACAGGTCATTGGTAATAGACAGGTCATGGACAGGTCCTTGGTTATGAACAGGTCATTGGTTACGGACAGGTCATTGGTTATGAACAGGTCATTGGTTACGGACAGGTCATTGGTCATGGACAGGTCATTGGTTATGGACAGGTCATTGGTTATGAACAGGTCATTGGTTATGAACAGGTCATTGGTTATGGACAGGTCATTGGTTATGGACAGGTCATTGGTAATAGACAGGTCATTGGTTATGGACAGGTCATGGACAGGTCATTTGTTATGGACAGGTCATTGGTTATGGACAGGTCATTGGTTATAGACAGGTCATGGCCTGGTCATTGGTTATGGACAGGTCATTGGTCATGGACAGGTCATTGGTTATGGACAGGTCATTGGTAATAGACAGGTCATTGGTCATGGACAGGTCATTGGTCATGGACAGGTCATTGGTTATGGACAGGTCATGAACTGGTCATTGGTTATGGACAGTTCATTTTTATGGACAGGTCATTGGTTACAGACAGGTCATTGGTTATAGACAGGTCATGGACAGGTCATTGGTTATGGACAGGTCATTGGTTATGGACAGGTCATTGGTTACAGACAGGTCATTGGTTATGGACAGGTCATGGACAGGTCATTGGTTATGGACAGGTCATGGACAGGTCATTGGTTATGGGTCATTGGTTAAGAACAGGTCATTGGTTATGGACACGTCATTGGTTAAGAACAGGTCATTGGTTATGGACATGTCATTGGTTATGGACAGGTCATTGGTTATGGACAGGTCATTGGTTATGGACAGGTCATGGACAGGTCATTGGTTATGGACAGGTCATTGGTTAAGAACAGGTCATTGGTTATGGACACGTCATTGGTTAAGAACAGGTCATTGGTTATGGACATGTCATGGGACAGGTCATTGGTTATGGACAGGTCATTGGTTATGGACAGGTCATTGGTTATGGACAGGTCATTGGTTATGGACAGGTCATTTGGACAGGTCATTGGAACAGGTCATTGGTTATGGACAGGTCATTGGTTAAGAACAGGTCATTGGTTATGGACAGGTCATTGGTCATGGACAGGTCATTGGTTATGGACAGGTCATTGGTTATGGACAGGTCATGGCCAGGTCATTGGTTATGGACAGGTCATTGGTTATGGACAGGTCAGGTCATTGGTTATAGACAGGTCATGGACAGGTCATTGGTTATGGACAGGTCATTGGTTATGGACAGGTCATTGGTTATGGACAGGTCATTTGGACAGGTCATTAATAGACAGGACAGGTCATTGGTTATGGACAGGTCATTGGTTATGGACAGGTCATTGGTTATGGACAGGTCATTGGTTATGGACAGGTCATTGGTTATGGACAGGTCATTGGTTATGGACAGGTCATTGGTTATGGACAGGTCATTGGTTATGGACAGGTCATTGGTTATGGACAGGTCATTGGTTATGGACAGGTCATTGGTTATGGACAGGTCATTGGTTATGGACAGGTCATTGGTTATGGACAGGTCATTGGTTATGGACAGGTCATTGGTTAAGAACAGGTCATTGGTTATGGACAGGTCATTGGTTAAGAACAGGTCATTGGTCATGGACAGGTCATTTGTTATGGACAGGTCATTGGTTTGGACAGGACAGGTCATTGGTTATGGACAGGTCATTGGTTATGGACAGGTCAGGTGGACAGGTCATTGGTTATGGACAGGTCATGGACAGGTCATGGACAGGTCATTGGTTATGGACAGGTCATTGGTTATGGACAGGTCATTGGTAATAGACAGGTCATTGGTTATGGACAGGTCATGGACAGGTCATTGGTTATAGACAGGTCATTTGTTATGGACAGGTCATTGGTTATGGACAGGTCATTGGTTATGGCCTGGTCATTGGTTATGGACAGGTCATTGGTTATGGACAGGTCATTGGTTATAGACAGGTCATGGACAGGTCATTGGTCATGGACAGGTCATGGCCTGGTCATTGGTTATGGACAGGTCATTGGTTACAGACAGGTCATTGGTTATAGACAGGTCATTGGTTATGGACAGGTCATTGGTTATGGACAGGTCATTGGTTATGTTACAGACAGGTCATTGGTTATGGACATTGGTCATGGACAGGTCATTGGTTTGGACAGGTCATTGGTTATGGACAGGTCATTGGTTATGGACAGGTCATTGGTTATGGACAGGTCATTGGGTCATTGGTTACAGACAGGTCATTGGTTATAGACAGGTCATGGACAGGTCATTGGTTATGGACAGGTCATTGGTTATGGACAGGTCATTGGTTATGGACAGGTCATTGGTTATGGACAGGTCATTGGTTACAGACAGGTCATTGGTTATAGACAGGTCATGGACAGGCCATTGGTTATGGACAGGTCATTGGTTAAGAACAGGTCATTGGTTATGGACACGTCATTGGTCATGGACAGGTCATTGGTTATGGACAGGTCATTGGTTATGGACAGGTCATTGGTTATGGACAGGTCTTTGGTTATGGACAGGTCATTGGTAATAGACAGGTCATTGGTTATGGACAGGTCATTGGTTATGGTCATTGGTTCATGGACAGGTCATTGGTTATGGACAGGTCATTGGTTATGGACAGGTCATTGGTATGGACAGGTCATTGGTTATGGACAGGTCATTGGTTATGGACAGGTCATTGGTTATGGACAGGTCATTGGTTAAGGGACAGGTCATTGGTTATGGACAGGTCATTGGTTATGGACAGGTCATTGGTTATGGACAGGTCATGGACAGGTCATGGACAGGTCATTGGTTATGGACAGGTCATTGGTTATGTTATAGACAGGTCATTGGTTATGGAGGTCAGGTCATTGGTTATGGACAGGTCATTGGTTACAGACAGGTCATTGGTTATGGACAGGTCATGACAGGTCATTGGTTATGGACAGGTCATTGGTCATTGGTTATGGACAGGTCAGGTTGGTCATTGGTTATGGACAGGTCATGTTATGGACAGGTCATGGACAGGTCATTGGTTATGGACAGGTCATTGGTTATGGACAGGTCATTGGTCATTGGTTACAGGTCATTGGTTATGGACAGGTCATTGGTTATGGACAGGTCATTGGTTATGGACAGGTCATTGGTTATGGAACAGGTCATTGGTTATGGACAGGTCATTGGTATGGACAGGTCATGGACAGGTCATTGTCATTGGTTATGGACAGGTCATTGGTTCATGGACAGGTCATGGACAGGTCATTGGACAGGTCATTGGGACAGGTCATAGACAGGTCATTGGTTATGGACAGGTCATTGGTTATGGACAGGTCATTGGTTATGGACAGGTCATTGGACAGGTCATTGGTTATGGACAGGTCATTGGTTTATACAGGTCATTGGTTATGGACAGGTCATGGACAGGTCATTGGTTATGGACAGGTCATTGGTTATGGACAGGTCATTGGTTATGGACAGGTCATTGGTTACAGACATGGACAGGTCATTGGTTATGAACAGGTCAGACAGGTCATTGGTTATGGACAGGTCATTGGTTATGGACAGGTCATGGACAGGTCATTGGTTATGGACAGGTCATTGGTTATGGACAGGTCATTGGTTATGGACAGGTCAGGTCATTGGTTATGGACAGGTCATTGGGACAGGTCATTGGTTATGGACAGGTCATTGGTTATGGACAGGTCATTGGTTATGGACAGGTCATTGGTTATGGACAGGTCACAGGTCATTGGTTATACGCTCATTGGACAGGTTATGGACAGGTCATTGGTTATGGACAGGTCATTGGTTATGGACAGGTCATGGACAGGTCATTGGTTATGGACAGGTCATTGGTTACATGGACAGGTCATTGGTTATGGACAGGTCATGGACAGGTCATTGGTTATGGACAGGTCATTGGTTGGACAGGTCATTGGTTATGGACAGGTCATTGGTTGGACAGGTCATTGGTTATGGACAGGTCATTGGTTATGGACAGGTCATTGGTTATGGACAGGTCATTGGTCATGGACAGGTGGTTCATGGACAGGTCATTGGTTATGGACAGGTCATTGGTGAACAGGTCATTGGTTATTGAACAGGGTTATGGACAGGTCATTGGTTATGGACAGGTCATTGGTCATTGGTTATGGACAGGTCATTGGTTGGACAGGTCATTGGTTATGGACAGGTCATTGGTTGGACAGGTCATTGGTTATGGATTGGTCATGGACAGGTCTTTGGTTATGGACAGGTCATTGGTTATGGACAGGTCACAGGTCATTGGTTATGGACAGGTCATTGGTTATGGACAGGTCATTGGTTATGGACAGGTCATTGGTTATGAACAGGTCATTGGTTATGGACAGGTCATTGGTTATGGACAGGTCATTGGTTATGGACAGGTCATTGGTTATGGACAGGTCATTGGTAGACAGGTCATTGGTTATGGACAGGTCATGGACAGGTCATTGGTTATGGACAGGTCATTGGTTATGGACAGGTCATTGGTTATGGACAGGTCATGGACAGGTCATTGGTTATGGACAGGTCATTGGTTATGGACAGGTCATTGGTTATAGACAGGTCATGGACAGGTCATTGGTTATGGACAGGTCATTGGTTATGGACAGGTCATTGGTTATGGACAGGTCATTGGTTACAGACAGGTCATTGGTTATAGACAGGTCATTGGTCATTGGTTATGGACAGGTCATTGGTTATGGACAGGTCATTGGTTATGGACAGGTCATTGGTTATGGACAGGTCATTGGTTATGGACAGGTCATTGGTTACAGTTCATTGGTTATGGACAGGTCATTGGTTACAGACAGGTCATTGGTTATAGACAGGTCATGGACAGGTCATTGGTTATGGACAGGTCATTGGTTATGGACAGGTCATTGGTTATGGACAGGTCATTGGTTATGGACAGGTCATTGGTTATGGACAGGTCATGGACAGGTCATTGGTTATGGACAGGTCATTGGTTATGGACAGGTCATTGGTTATGGACAGGTCATTGGTTATGGACAGGTCATTGGTTATGGACAGGTCATTGGTTATGGACAGGTCATTGGTTATGGACAGGTCATTGGTTATGGACAGGTCATTGGTTACAGACAGGTCATTGGTTATGGACAGGTCATTGGTTATGGACAGGTCATTGGTTATGGACAGGTCATTGGTTATGGACAGGTCATTGGTTATGGACAGGTCATTGGTTATGAACAGGTCATTGGAGGACAGGTCATTGGTTATGGACAGGTCATTGGTTAAGACAGGTCATTGGTTATGGACAGGTCATTGGTCATGGACAGGTCATTGGTTATGGACAGGTCATTGGTTATGGACAGGTCATGGACAGGTCATTGGTTATGGACAGGTCATTGGTTATGGACAGGTCATTGGTTATGGACAGGTCATTGGTTATGAACAGGTCATTGGTTATGGACAGGTCTTTGGTTATGGACAGGTCATTGGTTATGGACAGGTCATTGGTTATGGACAGGTCATTGGTAATAGACAGGTCATTGGTTATGGACAGGTCATTGGTTATGAACAGGTCATTGGTTATGGACAGGTCATTGGTTATGGACAGGTCATTGGTTATGGACAGGTCATTGGTTATGGACAGGTCATTGGTTATGGACAGGTCATTGGTAATAGACAGGTCATTGGTTATGGACAGGTCATTGGTTATGGACAGGTCATTGGTTATGGACAGGTCATTGGTTACAGACAGGTCATTGGTTATAGACAGGTCATGGACAGGTCATTGGTTATGGACAGGTCATTGGTTATGGACAGGTCATTGGTTATGGACAGGTCATTGGTCATGGACAGGTCATTGGTTATGGACAGGTCATTGGTTATGGACAGGTCATTGGTTATGGACAGGTCATTGGTTATGGACAGGTCATTGGTAATAGACAGGTCATGGACAGGTCATTGGTTATGGACAGGTCATTGGTTATGGACAGGTCATTGGTTATGGACAGGTCATTGGTTATGGACAGGTCATTGGTTATGGACAGGTCATTGGTTATGGACAGGTCATTGGTTAAGAACAGGTCATTGGTTATGGACAGGTCATTGGTTAAGAACAGGTCATTGGTTATGGACAGGTCATTGGTTATGGACAGGTCATTGGGACAGGTCATTGGTTATGGACAGGTCATTGGTTACAGACAGGTCATTGGTTATGGACAGGTCATTGGTTATGAACAGGTCATTGGACAGGTCATTGGTTATGGACAGGTCATTGGGACAGGTCATTGGTTATGGACAGGTCATTGGTTAAGAACAGGTCATTGGTTATGGACAGGTCATTGGTTATGAACAGGTCATTGGTTATGGACGTCATTGGTCATGGACAGGTCTTTGGTTATGGACAGGTCATTGGTTTGGTCATGGACAGGTCATTGGTTATGGACAGGTCATTGGTTATGAACAGGTCATTGGTTATGAACAGGTCATTGGTTATGGACAGGTCATTGGTTATGGACAGGTCTTTGGTTATGGACAGGTCATTGGTTATGGACAGGTCATTGGTTATGGACAGGTCATTGGTAATAGACAGGTCATTGGTTATGGACAGGTCATGGACAGGTCATTGGTTATAGACAGGTCATTGGTTATGGACAGGTTATTGGTTATGGCCTGGTCATTGGTTATGGACAGGTCATTGGTTATAGACAGGTCATGGACAGGTCATTGGTTATGGACAGGTCATTGGTTATGGACAGGTCATTGGTTATGGTTATGGACAGGTCATTTGGTCATGGACAGGTCATGGACAGGTCATTGGTTATGGACAGGTCATTGGTCATGGACAGGTCATTGGTCATGGACAGGTCATTGGTTATGGACAGGTCATGAACTGGTCATTGGTTATGGACAGGTCATTTTTATGGACAGGTCATTGGTTACAGACAGGTCATTGGTTATAGACAGGTCATGGACAGGTCATTGGTTATGGACAGGTCATTGGTTATGGACAGGTCATTGGTTATGGACAGGTCATTGGTTACAGACAGGTCATTGGTTATGGACAGGTCATGGACAGGTCATTGGTTATGGACAGGTCATTGGTTAAGAACAGGTCATTGGTTATGGACACGTCATTGGTTAAGAACAGGTCATTGGTTATGGACATGTCATTGGTTATGGACAGGTCATTGGTTATGGACAGGTCATTGGTTATGGACAGGTCATTGGTTACAGACAGGTCATTGGTTATGGACAGGTCATGGACAGGTCATTGGTTATGGACAGGTCATTGGTTAAGAACAGGTCATTGGTTATGGACACGTCATTGGTTAAGAACAGGTCATTGGTTATGGACATGTCATTGGTTAAGAACAGGTCATTGGTTATGGACAGGTCATTGGTTATGGACAGGTCATTGGTTATGGACAGGTCATTGGTTATGGACAGGTCATTGGTTATGGACAGGTCATTGGTTAAGAACAGGTCATTGGTTATGGACAGGTCATTGGTTAAGAACAGGTCATTGGTTATGGACACGTCATTGGTCATGGACAGGTCTTTGGTTATGGACAGGTCATTGGTTATGGACAGGTCATGGCCAGGTCATTGGTTATGGACAGGTCATTGGTTATGGACAGGTCATTGGTTACAGACAGGTCATTGGTTATGAACAGGTCATTGGTTATGGACAGGTCTTTGGTTATGGACAGGTCATTGGTTATGGACAGGTCATTGGTTATGGACAGGTCATTGGTAATAGACAGGTCATTGGTTATGGACAGGTCATGGACAGGTCATTGGTTATAGACAGGTCATTTGTTATGGACAGGTCATTGGTTATGGACAGGTCATTGGTTATGGCCTGGTCATTGGTTATGGACAGGTCATTGGTTATGGACAGGTCATTGGTTATAGACAGGTCATGGACAGGTCATTGGTCATGGACAGGTCATGGCCTGGTCATTGGTTATGGACAGGTCATTGGTTACAGACAGGTCATTGGTTATAGACAGGTCATGGACAGGTCATTGGTTATGGACAGGTCATTGGTTATGGACAGGTCATTGGTTATGGACAGGTCATTGGTTACAGACAGGTCATTGGTTATGGACACGTCATTGGTCATGGACATGTCATTGGTTATGGACAGGTCATTGGTTATGGACAGGTCATTGGTTATGGACAGGTCATTGGTTATGGACAGGTCATTGGTTACAGACAGGTCATTGGTTATGGACAGGTCATTGGTTATGGACAGGTCATTGGTTATGGACAGGTCATTGGTTATGGACAGGTCATTGGTTACAGACAGGTCATTGGTTATAGACAGGTCATGGACAGGTCATTGGTTATGGTTAAGAACAGGTCATTGGTTATGGACACGTCATTGGTCATGGACAGGTCATTGGTTATGGACAGGTCATTGGTTATGGACAGGTCATTGGTTATGGACAGGTCTTTGGTTATGGACAGGTCATTGGTAATAGACAGGTCATGGACAGGTCATTGGTTATGGACAGGTCATTGGTCATGGACAGGTCATTGGTTATGGACAGGTCATTGGTTATGGACAGGTCATTGGTTATGGACAGGTCATTGGTTATGGACAGGTCATTGGTTATGGACAGGTCATTGGTTATGGACAGGTCATTGGTTATGGACAGGTCATTGGTTATGGACAGGTCATTGGTTATGGACAGGTCATTGGTTATGGACAGGTCATTGGTTATGGACAGGTCATTGGTTATGGACAGGTCATTGGTTAAGAACAGGTCATTGGTTATGGACAGGTCATTGGTTATGGACAGGTCATTGGTTATATTGGTCATGGACAGGTCTTTGGTTATGGACAGGTCATTGGTTATGGACAGGTCATGGCCAGGTCATTGGTTATGGACAGGTCATTGGTTATGGACAGGTCATTGGTTATGGACAGGTCATTGGTTATGAACAGGTCATTGGTTATGGACAGGTCATTGGTTATGGACAGGTCATTGGTTATGGACAGGTCATTGGTTATGGACAGGTCATTGGTTATGGACAGGTCATTGGTTATGGACAGGTCATTGGGACAGGTCATTGGTTATAGACAGGTCAGGTCATTGGTTATGGACAGGTCATTGGTCATTGGTTATGGACAGGTCATTGGTTATGGACAGGTCATTGGTTATAGACAGGTCATGGACAGGTCATTGGTTATGGACAGGTCATTGGTTATGGACAGGTCATTGGTTATGGACAGGTCATTGGTTACAGACAGGTCATTGGTCATGGACAGGTCATTGGTTATGGACAGGTCATTGGTTATGGGTCATTGGTTATGGAACAGGTCATTGGTTATGGACACGTCATTGGTCATGGACAGGTCATTGGTTATGGACAGGTCATTGGTTATGGACAGGTCATTGGTTATGGACAGGTCATTGGTTATGGACAGGTCATTGGTTATGGACAGGTCATTGGTTATGGACAGGTCATTGGTTATGGACAGGTCATTGGTTATGGACAGGTCATTGGTTATGGACAGGTCATTGGTTATGGACAGGTCATTGGTTACAGACAGGTCATTGGTTATGGACAGGTCATTGGTTATGGACAGGTCATTGGTTATGGACAGGTCATTGGTTATGGACAGGTCATTGGTTATGGACAGGTCATTGGTTATGGACAGGTCATTGGTTACAGACAGGTCATTGGTTATAGACAGGTCATGGACAGGTCATTGGTTATGGACAGGTCATTGGTTATGGACAGGTCATTGGTTATGGACAGGTCATTGGTTATGGACAGGTCATTGGTTATGGACAGGTCATTGGTTATGAACAGGTCATTGGTTATGGACAGGTCATTGGTTATGGACAGGTCATTGGTTATGGACAGGTCATGGACAGGTCATTGGTTATGGACAGGTCATTGGTTATGGACAGGTCATTGGTAATGGACAGGTCATTGGACAGGTCATTGGTTATGGACAGGTCATTGGTCACAGACAGGTCATTGGTTATGGACAGGTCATTGGTTATGGACAGGTCATTGGTTATGGACAGGTCATTGGTTATGGACAGGTCATTGGTTATGGACAGGTCATTGGTTATGGACAGGTCATTGGTTATGGACAGGTCATTGGTTATGAACAGGTCATTGGTTATGGACAGGTCATTGGTTATGGACAGGTCATTGGTTATGGACATTGGTCATGGACAGGTCATTGGTTATGGACAGGTCATTGGTCATGGACAGGTCATTGGTTATGACAGGTCATTGGTTATGGACAGGTCATTGGTTACAGACAGGTCATTGGTTATGGACAGGTCATTGGTTATGGACAGGTCTTTGGTTATGGACAGGTCATTGGTTATGGACAGGTCATTGGTTATGGACAGGTCATTGGTTATGGACAGGTCATTGGTTATGGACAGGTCATTGGGACAGGTCATTGGTTATGGACAGGTCATTGGTTATGGACAGGTCATTGGACAGGTCATTGGTTATGGACAGGTCATGGACAGGTCATTGGTTATGTCATGGACAGGTCATTGGTTATTGGTTATGGACAGTCATTGGTCATGGACATTGGTCACAGACAGGTCATTAGACAGGTCATGGACAGGTCATTGGTTATGGACAGGTCATGGACAGGTCATTGGTTATGGACAGGTCATTGGTTACAGACATGGACAGGTCATTGGTTATGGACAGGTGGTTATGACAGGTCATTGGTTATGGACAGGTCATTGGTTATGGACAGACAGGTCATTGGTTATGGACAGGTCATTGGTTATGGACAGGTCATTGGTTATGGACAGGTCATTGGTTATGGACAGGTCATTGGTTATGGACAGGTCATTGGTTATGGACAGGTCATTGGGACAGGTCATTGGTTATGGACAGGTCATTGGTTATGGACAGGTCATTGGTTATGGACAGGTCATTGGTTATGGACAGGTCATTGGTCATCATGGTTATGGACAGGTCATTGGTTATGGACAGGTCATTGGTTATGGACAGGTCATTGGTCATGGACAGGTCATTGGTTATGGACAGGTCATTGGTTATGGACAGGTCATTGGTTATGGACAGGTCATGGACAGGTCATTGGTTATGGACAGGTCATGGACAGGTCATTGGTTATGGACAGGTCATTGGTTATGGACAGGTCATTGGTTATGGACAGGTCATTGGTCATTGGTTAGACATGGACAGGTCATTGGTTATGGACAGGTCATTGGTTATGGACAGGTCATTGGTTATGGACAGGTCATTGGTTACAGACAGGTCATTGGTTATAGACAGGTCATGGACAGGTCATTGGTTATGGACAGGTCATTGGTTATGGACAGGTCATTGGTTATGGACAGGTCAGATTGGTTATGGACAGGTGGACAGGCCATTGGTTATGGACAGGTCATTGGTTATGAACAGGTCATTGGTTATGGACAGGTCATTGGTCATGGACAGGTCATGGACAGGTCATTGGTTATGGACAGGTCATTGGTTATAATTGGTTATGGACAGGTCATTGGAGACAGGTCATGGACAGGTCATTGGTTATGGACAGGTCATTGGTTATGGACAGGTCATTGGTTATGGACAGGTCATTGGTTATGGACAGGTCATTGGTTATGGACAGGTCATGGACATTGGTTATGGACAGGTCATGGACAGGTCATTGGTTATGGACATTGGTAATAGACAGGTCATTGGTTATGGACAGGTCATGGCAGGTCATTGGTCATAGACAGGTCATGGACAGGTCATTGGTTATGGACAGGTCATTGGTTCATGGACAGGTCATTGGTTATGGACAGGTCATTGGTTATGGACAGGTCATTGGTTATGGACAGGTCATTGGTTATGGACAGGTCATTGGTTTGTATGGACAGGTCATTGGTTATGGACAGGTCATTGGTTATGGACAGGTCATTGGTTATGGACAGGTCATTGGTTATGGACAGGTCATTGGTTATGGACAGGTCATTGGTTATGGACAGGTCATTGGTTATGGACAGGTCATTGGACAGGTCATTGGTTATGGACAGGTCATTGGTTATGGTTAACAGGTCATTGGTTATGGACAGGTCATTGGTTACAGACAGGTCATTGGTTATAGACACAGGACAGGTCATTGGTTATGGAGGTCATGGACAGGTCATTGGTTATGGACAGGTCATTGGTTATGGACAGGTCATTGGTTATGGACAGGTCATTGGTTGAACAGGTCATGGACAGGTCATTGGTTATGGACAGGTCATTGGTTATGGACAGGTCATTGGTTATGGACAGGTCATTGGTTATGGACAGGTCATTGGTTATGGACAGGTCATTGGTTATGGACAGGTCATTGGTTATGGACAGGTCATTGGTTATGGACAGGTCATTGGTTATGGACAGGTCATTGGTCAGGTCATTGGTGAACAGGTCATTGGTTATGAACAGGTATGGACAGGTCATTGGTTATGGACAGGTCATTGGTTATGGACAGGTCATTGGTGGACAGGTCATTGGTTATGGACAGGTCATGGACAGGTCAGGTCATTGGTTATGGACAGGTCATTGGTTATGGACAGGTCATTGGTTATGGACAGGTCATTGGTTATGGACAGGTCATTGGTTATGGACAGGTCATTGGTTATAGACAGGTCATGGACAGGTCATTGGTTATGAACAGGTCATTGGTCATGGACAGGTCATTGGTTATGGATGGACAGGTCATTGGTTATGGACAGGTCATTGGTTATGGACAGGTCATTGGTCATGGACAGGTCATTGGTCATGGACAGGTCATTGGTTATGGACAGGTCATTGGTTTGGACAGGTCATTTTTATGGACAGGTCATTGGTTACAGACAGGTCATTGGTTATAGACAGGTCATGGACAGGTCATTGGTTATGGACAGGTCATTGGTTATGGACAGGTCATTGGTTATGGACAGGTCATTGGTTACAGACAGGTCATTGGTCATGGACAGGTCATTGGTTATGGACAGGTCATTGGTTAAGAACAGGTCATTGGTTATGGACACATTGGTCATTGGTTATGGACAGGTCATTGGTTATGGACAGGTCATTGGTTATGGACAGGTCATTGGTTACATGGACAGGTCATTGGTTATGGACAGGTCATGGACAGGTCATTGGTTCATGGACAGGTCATTGGTTATGGACAGGTCAGAACAGGTCATTGGTTGGACATGTGGAACAGGTCATTGGTTATGGACAGGTCATTGGTTATGGACAGGTCATTGGTTATGGACAGGTCATTGGTTATGGACAGGTCATTGGTGGACAGGTCATTGGTTAGAACAGGTCATTGGTTATGGACAGGTCATTGGTTAAGAACAGGTCATTGGTTATGGACACGTCATTGGTCATGGACAGGTCTTTGGTTATGGACAGGTCATTGGTTATGGACAGGTCATGGCCAGGTCATTGGTTATGGACAGGTCATTGGTTATGGACAGGTCATTGGTTACAGACAGGTCATTGGTTATGAACAGGTCATTGGTTATGAACAGGTCATTGGTTATGGACAGGTCTTTGGTTATGGACAGGTCATTGGTTATGGACAGGTCATTGGTTATGGACAGGTCATTGGTAATAGACAGGTCATTGGTTATGGACAGGTCATGGACAGGTCATTGGTTATAGACAGGTCATTTGTGGACAGGTCATTGGTTATGGACAGCCAGGTCATTGGTTATGGACAGGTCATTGGTTATGGACAGGTCATTGGTTATAGACAGGTCATGGACAGGGTCATTGGTCATGGACTGGTCATTGGTTATGGACAGGTCATTGGTTACAGACAGGTCATTGGTTAGACAGGTCATGGACAGGTCATTGGTTATGGACAGGTCATTGGTTATGGACAGGTCATTGGTTATGGACAGGTCATTGGTTACAGACACATGGGTCATTGGTTGGACAGGTCATTGGTTATGGACAGTTATGGACAGGTCATTGGTTATGGACAGGTCATTGGTTATGGACAGGTCATTGGTTATGGACAGGTCAGGTCATTGGTTATGGACAGGTCATTGGTTATGGACAGGTCATTGGTTATGGACAGGTCATTGGTTACAGACAGGTCATTGGTTTAGACAGGTCATGGACAGGTCATTGGTTATGGACAGGTCATTGGTTAAGAACAGGTCATTGGTTATGGGTCATTGGTTATGGACAGGTCATTGGTTATGGACAGGTCATTGGTTATGGACAGGTCATTGGTTATGGACAGGTCATTGGTTATGGACAGGTCATTGGTTATGGACAGGTCATGGACAGGTCATTGGTTATGGACAGGTCATTGGTTGAACAGGTCATTGGTTATGGACAGGTCATTGGTTATGGACAGGTCATTGGTTATGGACAGGTCATTGGTTATGGACACAGGTCATTGGTTATTGGTTGGACAGGTCATTGGTTATGGACAGGTCATTGGTTATGGAGGTCATTGGTTATGGACAGGTCATTGGTTATGGACAGGTCATTGGTTATGGACAGGTCATTGGTTAAGAACAGGTCATTGGTGGACAGGTCATTGGTTAAGAACAGGTCATTGGTTATGGACACATTGGTCAGGTCATTTGGTTATGTCACAGGTCATGGACAGGTCATTGGTTATGGACAGGTCATTGGTTATGGACAGGTCATTGTAGACAGGTTGGTCATTTATGGACAGGTGGCCTGGTCTGGTCATTGGTTATGGACAGGTCATTGGTTATGGACAGGTCATTGGTTACAGACAGGTCATTGGTTATAGACAGGTCATGGACAGGTCATTGGTTATGGACAGGTCATTGGTTATGGACAGGTCATTGGTTATGGACAGGTCATTGGTTACAGACAGGTCAGGTCATTGGTTATGGACAGGTCATTGGTTATGGACAGGTCATTGGTTATGGACAGGTCATTGGTTATGGACAGGTCATTGGTTATGGACAGGTCATTGGTTACAGACAGGTCATTGGGACAGGTCATTGGTTATGGACAGGTCATTGGTTATGGACAGGTCATTGGTTATGGACAGGTCATTGGTTATAGACAGGTCATGGACAGGCCATTGGTTATGGACAGGTGGTTAAGAACAGGTCATTGGTTATGGGTTCATGGACAGGTCATTGGTTATGGACAGGTCATTGGTTATGGACAGGTCATTGGTGGACAGGTCATTGGTAATAGACAGGTCATGGACAGGTCATTGGTTATGGACAGGTCATTTGGACAGGTCATTGGTTATGGACAGGTCATTGGTTATGGACAGGTCATTGGTTATGGACAGGTCATTGGTGGACAGGTTGGACAGGTCATTGGTTATGGACAGGTCATTGGTTATGGACATGGAACAGGTCATTGGTTATGGACAGGTCATTGGTTATGGACAGGTCATTGGTTATGGACAGGTCATTGGTTATGGACAGGTCATTGGTTATGGACAGGTCATTGGTTATGGACAGGTCATTGGTTATGGACAGGTCATTGGTTATGGACAGGTCATTGGTTATGGACAGGTCATTGGTTATGGACAGGTCATTGGTTATGGACAGGTCATTGGTTATGGACAGGTCATTGGTTATGGACAGGTCATTGGTTATGGACAGGTCATTGGTTATGAACAGGTCATTGGGACAGGTCATTGGTTATGGACAGGTCTTTGGTTATGGACAGGTCATTGGTTATGGACAGGTCATTGGTTATGGACAGGTCATTGGGACAGGTCATTGGTTATGGACAGGTCATTGGTTATAGACAGGTCATTTGTTATGGACAGGTCATTGGTTATGGACAGGTCATTGGTTATGGACAGGTCATTGGTTATGGACAGGTCATTGGTTAATGGACAGGTCATTGGTTATGGACAGGTCATTGGTTATGGACAGGTCATTGGTTATGGACAGGTCATTGGTTATGGACAGGTCATTGGTTATGGACAGGTCATTGGTTATGGACAGGTCATTGGTTAATGGACAGGTCATTGGTTATGGACAGGTCATTGGTTATGGACAGGTCATTGGTTATGGACAGGTCATTGGTTATAGACAGGTCATTGGTTATGGACAGGTCATTGGTTATGGACAGGTCATTGGTTATGGACAGGTCATTGGTTAATGGACTGCAGATTATCTGTAAACCTGGTGCAACGAATCACTTCTGAGATGTATATTTTTGTTGTATTGTCTCTGTCCAAAATAAACGTAATAAACAAATGACCAAATGATAACACCCCTCTCCTCTCTGAGGCTGATTGGAGAGATGATGTATCGGCGTTACTGTGGCCCGCAGAGACCAGAGTGTTTGGTAACAGAACGACTTCACCATCCACCGACGTAGAGCTCGTAAAGCGTCATGAATGTAAATGTGTACAGAGAATCTTGATGGGCATGAAAAATGAATGAATTAACTTCACTGGCTGAACTTCAAACACTTGTAATAAATGTATCACCCCACACAGTCATATATTGATATATTTGATATATTTATCTTTTAATCTTACCCTTTTAAATGGACTTTCCCGGGTCCCCTTTGTCGTGGAAATGTCCTGTATTTACCAAATCATGGTCCCTTCCCATGAATGTCCCTGAACACACGATGTGTGTTTGACTGAAGATACAGCATGAGTATCTCACAGCATCACCTGAGATATGGTTTACATGAGAAGACACAGATCAGAGAGAATGTTTACAAGACACACCATTGGATGTATTTCATTTGTTTTGTGAAAAGTTTTCTATGTTTTGTTCCAAGGACGGGAGTTTATTTTAGTTGAAGGTACTGTGAAAAGCACATTTTTTTTCATTCGAACGATCAAAAGTGTTAATTGTTTGCTTTTGTGACACTCTGCAACAGATCTGATTCGTGAAGAATAAGTGGTCTATTTACTGTCAGTTCATCATCTCTAATTGTTTAGACTGAGAAAGAGCTCATCATCTCTGTTTAGACTGAGAAAGAGCTCATCATCTCTGTTTAGACTGAGAAAGAGCTCATCATCTCTGTTTAGACTGAGAAAGAGTTAATAATCTTTAACTGTTTAGACTGGGAAGGAGTTAATCATCTTTAACTGTTTAGACTGAGAAAGAGTTGATCATCTCTGTTTAGACTGGGAAGGAGTTAATCATCTTTAACTGTTTAGACTGGGAAGGAGTTAATCATCTTTAACTGTTTAGACTGGGAAAGAGTTCATCTTTAACTGTTTAGACTGAGAAGGAGTTAATCATCTTTAACTGTTTAGACTGAGAAAGAGTTGATCATCTCTGTTTAGACTGAGAAAGACTTCATCATCTCTAATTGTTTAGAAATTATGCAGCATCTGTTTTTCATGTGTGGTTTGTTTCTCGTCAAAATGCTAATAGCGGTGTTGTATTGATCGATATTTCTGCATGGTTTGGGGAAAAAACACAATCAGTTAGTATAGTCATGTCTTAAAATGTGACAGTCTTCATTTCATTAGGATCTCCCTGATATTTCAATACCAGTCTTTTGCCTTGGCACTTGCCTATCAGGAAGCCACTTTTTAATGGGGGTATTTTCAGGTGTGGAAAAACAGGAGAAAAATAGTTGGATTTTAAGGGGGGGGTTTCTGTAGCAAATAGAAGTTATGTAACACTAGACAAGGATGAACAACTACCTCGTAGTTCAATATCCCATTTCAAATCTATCAAGCAGAATTTCCACTCAAATCTGGTTGGGGGAAGGTAGTCATTGTACCTCTCGTATCCAGGAAGTTAGCCACCCAAAGACAAACAAAATGGAGTAATTAACTACTGTATGCCGTCTACACGGCAACCATCTGCTTGGAATGGTTCTGTTGCTAGGCTAATCCAGCCGTGTAATAGCCATATCCACCTCTGGAGAGAAGGGCTGATGTTATTCCTTTTTCTATTGTTTTATGAGAGTTCGTTTTGGAGGAGTGGTTTAAAGAATGAAAGTATATATTTTATATTCCACATAGTTGTCAATCCCTCTTGCTGAATCATTGTTGTTATGTGTATGTTATGTATTCATTGAGGTCGTTCAACATTGTGGCTCCTTCAGAGACATTACCATTTGTCACCGTTCTGTCTGTATTGATTACAAAGGCCTCTGAGTTCACCGTTTCTCTGCCACATAAACAGTGATGTTTATCTATTTTTTTTTCCCTCTTCCTTCCTTTCAATAATTTGTCTGAACGTTCAGTCACAGACAGTGGGGAACAGTGTGTTCTGTCAGAGAGATGAGGTTCTGTCCATGTGCTGTCTACAGTGTGTTCTGTCAGAGAGATGAGGTTCTGTCCATGTGCTGTCTACAGTGTGTATGAGACAGTGTGTATGAGACAGTGTGTATGAGACAGTGTATATGAGACAGTGTGTATGAGACAGTGTGTATGAGACAGTGTATATGAGACAGTGTATATGAGACAGTGTGTATGAGACAGTGTGTATGAGACAGTGTGTTCTGTCAGAGAGATGAGGTTCTGTCCATGTGCTGTCTACAGTGTGTATGAGACAGTGTGTATGAGACAGTGTGTATGAGACAGTGTGTTCTGTCAGAGAGATGAGGTTCTGTCCATGTGCTGTCTACAGTGTGTTCTGTCAGAGAGATGAGGTTCTGTCCATGTGCTGTCTACAGTGTGTATGAGACAGTGTGTATGAGACAGTGTGTATGAGACAGTGTATATGAGACAGTGTGTATGAGACAGTGTGTATGAGACAGTGTATATGAGACAGTGTATATGAGACAGTGTGTATGAGACAGTGTGTATGAGACAGTGTGTTCTGTCAGAGAGATGAGGTTCTGTCCATGTGCTGTCTACAGTGTGTATGAGACAGTGTGTATGAGACAGTGTGTATGAGACAGTGTGTTCTGTCAGAGAGATGAGGTTCTGTCCATGTGCTGTCTACAGTGTGTTCTGTCAGAGAGATGAGGTTCTGTCCATGTGCTGTCTACAGTGTGTATGAGACAGTGTTTATGAGACAGTGTGTATGAGACAGTGTGTATGAGACAGTGTGTATGAGACAGTGTGTATGAGACAGTGTGTATGAGACAGTGTATATGAGACAGTGTGTATGAGACAGTGTGTATGAGACAGTGTGTATGAGACAGTGTGTTCTGTCAGAGAGATGAGGTTCTGTCCATGTGCTGTCTACAGTGTGTATGAGACAGTGTGTATGAGACAGTGTGTATGAGACAGTGTGTATGAGACTGTGTATATGAGACAGTGTGTATGAGACAGTGTATATGAGACAGTGTATATGAGACAGTGTGTATGAGACAGTGTGTATGAGACAGTGTGTTCTGTCAGAGAGATGAGGTTCTGTCCATGTGCTGTCTACAGTGTGTATGAGACAGTGTGTATGAGACAGTGTGTATGAGACAGTGTGTTCTGTCAGAGAGATGAGGTTCTGTCCATGTGCTGTCTACAGTGTGTATGAGACAGTGTGTATGAGGCAGGGTGTATGAGACAGTGTGTATGAGACAGTGTGTATGAGACAGTGTGTATGAGACAGTGTATATGAGACAGTGTGTATGAGACAGTGTGTATGAGACAGTGTGGTCTGTCAGAGAGATGGGGTTCTGTCCATGTGCTGTCTCCATGTGCTGACTGTCTAACTGGGACAATTTAAAGCGGAATAGCTTCCTCAAGGGGACCACAACAATGGCTGGCCAGGGACTCTACCTGCTCTCTAACAACCTCACAGTAACACTGCCTCTATATTACACACTTTGTCACTGTATTAGACTACACACTATGTCACTAAATAAGACTACACACTATGTCACTATATTAGACTATACACTATGTCACTATATTAGACTACACACTATGTCACCTGTATTAGACTGCACACTATGTCACTATATTAGACTACACACTATGTCACTATATTAGACTACATACTATGTCACTATATTAGACTACACACTATGTCACTATATTAGACTACACACTATGTCACTATATTAGACTACACACTATGTCACTATATTAGACTACACACTATGTCACTATATTAGACTACACACTATGTCACTATATTAGACTACACACTATGTCACTATATTAGACTACACACTATGTCACTATATTAGACACTATGACACTATATTAGTCTACACACTATGTCATTATATTAGACACTATGTCAGTATATTAGACACTATGTCCCTATATTAGACACTATGTCACTATATTAGACACTATGTCACTATATTAGACACCATGTCACTATATTAGACACTATGTCACTATATTAGACACTATGTCCCTATATTAGACACTATGTCCCTATATTAGACACTATGTCACTATATTAGACACTATGTCACTATATTAGACACTATGTCCCTATATTAGACACTATGTCCCTATATTAGACACTATGTCACTATATTAGACACTATGTCCCTATATTAGACACTATGTCAGTATATTAGACACTATGTCAGTATATTAGACACTATGTCACTATATTAGACACTATGTCACTATATTAGACACTATGTCACTATATTAGACACTATACACTATGTCACTATATTAGACACTATGTCCCTATATTAGACACTATGTCCCTATATTAGACACTATGTCACTATATTAGACACTATGTCACTATATTAGACACTATGTCCCTATATTAGACACTATGTCACTATATTAGACACTATGTCCCTATATTAGACACTATGTCCCTATATTAGACACTATGTCACTATATTAGACACTATGTCACTATATTAGACACTATGTCACTGTGCTACACACTACAGCAGTTATTCTTGATGTTGGAATGTGTAAATGATTATAATCCACTTATAGTGTTGAGCTGTTTGAAAAGACCGACTGAAATATCAGCCTGTTTTGGCGAGATGGAGTTTTGGCCTCCCATGGTGACGTCACCAGGTGACAAGTTAGTTAATTGACCAATAGGAACGAGAGTTCCTAACCTCTCTGCCAATAAGAGCTAGTTTTCAGTTTTCTCCTCCCCACTCGGACCACTCCCAGCTAGTCCTAGTAAAATGTATGCTTGAGAATTTGCTCTTCGCTAAGAAGCTATTTTTGTTTATTTTTGACCATTTAATTAAAACAATCACAGTAAGGTACTTAACTGTTACCCAGAAATGATTTGGTGTTGAGATAAAAACGGCCGTAACTAGTCTGCATGCATGTTTTATTATACAAGTCGGCTCTGTGTAATTGTTTATGTTTATGGCTCTTGAGTGGCGCAGCAGTCTAAGGCACTGCATCTCAGTGCTAGAGGAGTCACTACAGACCCTGGTTCGATTCCAGGCTGAATCACAACCGGCCGTGATTGAGAGTCCCATAGGGCGGCTCACAATTGACCCTGTGTCGTCCGGGTTTGGCCGGGGTAGACCTTCATTGTAAGTAAGACTTTGTTATTAACTGGCTTACCTCTTTGAAATAAAATGTCTGTCAACATGCTGTTCTTATTAAAGCCATGGAGATACATGCTTTTGTTGAAGCTTTAGGTTAGGCCAAGAAGGCCATAGAATATTTTCATCGTTCAGAAAGGCTCTCGTACATCCGAGGTATCTGGTTGCAGGTGTGTGGAAATAATGTGATTACTTCAAAGAAAAGAGAAACCTCACATTTCTCTTGCTCATATACAATTCAAGCTTCCAGTTGCAAGAAACAAGTATGTGAACCCTTTGGAATTACCTGGATTTCTGGCATAAATTCGTCAAAAAATGTGATCTGATCTTCAAGTCAAAACAATAGATAAAAAC